>NC_081183.1:134890704-135164548 GCF_029867415.1 Vicia villosa
AGAAGAAGGCCAACATCAACCCCCAAGGAATGAAAGTATTTTACTTTTGGCCGGAGATTGTCCTCTACACTGTAACTAACAATACTAGGGCAGCGAGTTAAGATCTTACCAATGCTCTCTTCTGAGATGCCTAATTCAAGGAGAAAATCTATACTTTCCTTAATCTTCTGCCTGCTATAAGTTAGCAAGGCCGGGGAGCGGTAGATCACCTTCGCCCATTCCTTCTTGTCAACACCCAAAGTTTCGAAGAATTTCATTGTCGGCTTAAGATTTTCAGATAGACTGATTCCACATAACTGAGGCCTTTTCATGAGGATAATAAGAATTTTTTCTTGTGGCACTCCCAGTTCAAGAAAAAACTCGACCACCGGCTTAATTTTACCATCCAAGCTATAGTTTGCGAAAGCTGGGAACTTCCGTATAATAGTCCTAATCTGGTCAATTTCCATTCCGAGTTGCATGAGATAAACAACATGAGGACGAAGATTTCCCGTAGCAGGGTCTAGCCCACTCACTTGAGACACGACTTTAAGTTTCTTGGACTCTACCGCCAGACTAGGATTAGGAAGGGGAGTCGGTACGGCTGATTTAACCTTAACTGGTGGGTTTGGATAGCTTTCCACTATATCCACTAGCATATGTCCGTGCTCTTCGAAAAGCGTTTCAAGATAAGAGATAAGTACATCCCTGATTTCAAGAGTTGTAAGTTCTCTCCCTGATTAATATGTCACAGAGACCGTGATTAGCATAATCCAATGTAAAAGAAAAGTTACGAAAGATAAGTGATTAATTTGTAGCAGACCAACCTGAAAGGTACCAAGTTTTGTGCTTCGAGTGAAGCTTTGAGATAAGGTGATCAATAAAAGGATCTGATCTGTTAATGGTTTTTGTCGCCTTCGCATTGCTCAACCCTTGTTTCTTCAAAAACAAGGTCAATACAGCTTTGGCTTCTTCTTTTTCTGCTACTAATAGGGTTGGAGACAACAATTTTACGTTTAACAACTCGTTTGTTCCTGAGTAAAAAAGTGTCGTGAAAAATCTATGCTCATTAGAAATTTAGAATAGTATATTATCACATAAACCTCATGTAAATTTCAAAATCCACATAAAATAAACAAAATTGCATACCAGATTTTGCCTGACAAAAGAAGACCCTTCCAGAAAAAGAAACTTGAGTCCTGATGCAAAATCAGAAGGATTTAAATTAAATAATTAATCTAACAAATTCTTGTTATAAGGTAAATCACCCAGAGTTTCAATAATAGTGAAACAAAGTTAACAATATCAAAATTAAACATTCATATGATACAACTCTTATTTGGTAGTTGGCAATTAAATCATACCCTTATATCCTATTTTGCAACCACAAATTCAGATAACCTACCAGTTCTGGATATGCATGTGTTGAAGTAATGAACTAGTGAAATAAATTTTGGATACAAATACACTATTGATACATGAAAATGGGAGGAAGAAGTTTGAAAAGGAAAGAAAAAGAATATACCTGGGAGTGGAAGAGAAAAACGATGTGGAATGGAAATGATGGGGTGGTTGAATTGAGGAGAAAGTTTTCATCTTTGAGGGTTTTGAGAATTGCAGTGTTTGAGGAATATTACTGCAAGTAAAAGATACAAGAAACATAGCAACGGGTGGTGCTGGTGAGTTATCCGGTGAGAGGAACGGCGGAGCTTGGCTTTGACGGTGGTTATGACGGTTCCAGTTGCGCACAAGTTTGGCTACTACTGGATTTTCTTGTCTCGACTCTGAACAGTGAACTAGTACTCCTAGCTTCTGTATTTCTTTCAATTAAAATAAATTCATGTATTTTATGGCTAAATTTTTTTGTTAGATAAAAAACGTATTTCTTTTTAAATTTATTTATAATTTTATTTGACGATCCTTAAGAGCATCTCCAATGGTGCAACCCATTTTTGGGTTCTTTATGGGTCCCACTAGCCACATCATCTTAAAATAATTTTTATAATTTTTATTTTAATTGTATAATTCTAAAAAGTTATTATTGGGCCCACAACTTTACCTCATAAACTAATTTGATTGGGTACCACAATTTTTTCATAGTTGCATTGCAATGCAATGGTACTATGATGTGGCATGTCTAGGTGGAGAACTTATTAGAAGGAACTACCATTGGAGATGGTCTAAATAAATGAATTAATTTTTATACATAGATATTTTTTGTTTTCACCCACATCAATTCATTATTCATAGCCATTTATGTTTAATTATGCACAGTATATTCTTAAATAAACTTAATCATAATCATGAAGTACATACTACTTTAGAAAGAAAAGAGTAGTGCCATTTGAATATTTGAATATTTTTACATACTACAGAATGTCAAAATAACATTTCTCTTTTAAAAAACACCATATGAATATGAAAAGATCTCAAAAGAGAGAGAAAGGATCATCTCCATTTTTTCTCTCCATTTTTCCTCTCCATTACTATAGTTTTAGATACATATGTAGTGCATAGAAAATAAATGTACCCATTAAATGTCACGTTATTAATTAATCTATAATATAAGAAAATTAGATGCTCTGGAAAACACTAATTTAACCCTTTGTCTTTGCCCTCCACCTCATCATTTGAGGGGCATTTTTTGTCTAAAATTTACTTTTTGTAACCAATTTGTACTTTTAGTTTGAACTCAATGATAGTTACTTTGATTTGTGTACAAATTACAATCACATTTGGTGTTAGTAGATCAACTGCAACAAAATAGTAACTGAAAAGTACCATTTTCAAATACTTTTTGAGTAAACAGTGCCCTCCTTCCCAAGACCTTACTTTTCAGATGTAGAAAGCCTGTCATTCCAAACACACGCAACCTCTCTTCGCTCTCATTTGAATCCACCCTCTCTTTCACATTCCTCATTCTTCAACTCAACCTTCAGCTTTCTTCTTCTTCCACCGTGTTCTTTGATTCTCAGACGAAAGATTTTTTTAATTCCACTTTTTTATTCATTTCTCTGTTTCTTCACACAGTACATATTTGTGGTTTCATCTCTCTCATTACTTTCTTCATCCCTCCATCTCTACTTCTATGAAGAAACCCTAACCCTTAAAACTTCCACACTCAAACTTTCTTCTTCTAACATCATTTTATCATGCTTATCCTCTTCTCCCTCTTTCATGTAACTGAGCCCAACATTTTCTCTCCCTAATCCACGCTTTTATATATGTACCTTCAACTTTCGGCAACATCAAAAACGGGTTAATTTGTTGTATCAATTTGTTCGATTTTTGGTGTTTACTTATGGTTTACTGGTTTATCATTGATGGCTTTTGTTATGTGTTTTACGTTCTTCTTCGTAATGTTTGTCATCGCTTGTGTTTTGTTTTTTTGATTTAGATCTGACTTGTCGTAAATGAATATTTTAGTTCATGAAATGCCCTTAGGTTCTTCCCCCTTCCTTCATTCCCTCATTCATTTTCCTATATTATTTTTTTTCCAAATTTTCCATTTCTTATTTCTACAGTGACTTTGTGCTATGAGTTTGGAACTTTGATTTCGGAAATTGAAGAGCGTTGCAAAAATTCAATAGAAAAATTTATCTTTTAAATATGATTTGAATTTTGTTGTGCTGTTTTGATTTATGCTAAATGGCTTTAAAAAGCTATTATTTTGACATTTGAGATTATAATTTTTTTTTGCTTCTGTAATTCCAGATTGATGAGAATGTGGCAAGAGAGATTATCAACCATGGGTCTCTTCGGTACCCGAATATATGTATGTAAATCTTTAACGAGGCAAGGACTTTATTTGTTGGTTTATCTATTGGATTGGATCAGTTTGTAATGTGTATATTGTTGATTAAATGTGAGTTGTTAACTGTTAATTCAACGGGGTTATGATTGTTCAGGTGGTTTTGATTCCTACTCATTTAGAAATAGTGATGGAGTATGCAACTAGAGGTGAACTCTTTCAGAGGATATGTAATGCCGAATGGTTTAGCGAAAATGATGTTAATAACTTGACGGTTTTGCAGGTTTTTTTGCTTTATTTCACAGTTTTTGTATCTCAATTGTTTTCTTCACGGATTATTCATGATATATATTTCTTTCAACTGTTGATATTTGGTATCTATTGCTGCTATGGTTGAGATCTGACTTAGTGTGTATTTATGTTTTATCATTTGCAGAGTCTCTAGCAAATTGGTCATAAAGCAAATCGTCTTGGGAGTAAATATGATATTTATTTGTATTCAAGTACTGATATTGGAGTATTGTGCTATGGATTGATTTAAAATGATATGCCATAAGATATGGTTTGGAAGGAATTTTTTAATTAACTTACACCTTTCTTTATCATACTAACTTCTGTATCGCTGTAGAGTTGCGTGATTTGAAAAACCGCTATTGTTCCGCAATACACTATTTAGTATAAAATATTGTCAAAAGCTACTATAGCATTATTGCATTATTTAAGTGTTGATATTGGTGTAGTTTGTGTTTAAACTTGATCTGACAGACATAATTATATGAGAAACCAAATCATAGGTTATGGGTGTGAGCTCTGAAGAAACCAGATCTGAGTTATCTGATGCAGATATGGTAGTATATTTTGATCTTTAGAGATTCCTACCAATGAGTGCAGTGGCATTGCTTCAATAAACTGTCACATTTTACCTTTGCGGTTAAAATCTTCATATTTAACTTCGAATGCAGATTGTTCACTTTCAGACTTGCTTAAGGTGAGAATTGTGACATGCAGTTCATTAAGTTTTTTGTGCCAACTAGATTCAGGACAGTTAATGGTATGAATTTGATAATACAATTTTTTAGGACTTCAATGCAAAGCTTGGTAATAGTTGGCGTGTACATCAGATTTCGTAAATTAGCTGGCGTGTTTCGTGGGGGCTTTGCAGTCCGAACTGGTTGGTGTTTTCAAGAGTGCACCTCAAATGCAATCGAATGGTGGTTGATAATAGTTGCTGCAACTTTGGTTGTTGTTAACAGCTTCAAGAATTCAACTCATTTGTTTGGAGTTATTTATGAACAAATGTTACTTTGGTATGTTATATCCAATGAGTATCAACGTATGGTTCTACATTTTGGTTTTTCGCACAAGGACTGACATCACTCTGCCCGGATTAGTATATGTTCTATTATGTAATCCTTACATCATGGATGTGAAAGGTAATGTTATGAATTTCCCTACACAAATTCTTGACACTTTTAATTATGTGTATATCTATTAATTATGAAACACTAACATTTGATCTCTAAATGACAGGCAATGGACTTTTTCTTTTTGAAAGGGCTAGAAGGAGAAAAGATTTGGACTTTCTCGGTTTAGAAATGAATGAAAAGTCTGTGTTTCTTCATATAGTTTGTTTAACTTTCTAAGCTTTGCTTTCCTGATTTATTTATCTATTCTATTTTTAAGCACTTCATTAAATCAGATTGAATTGTTGTTTAGCTATGGTGGTTCAGCCATGTTTTATTTTTAATACATATTAATATTAGTCGTTTGTTTTAACTTTGTTTGAACTAATTAAACTGGCTTCGATACCTACGCTCACAAAGTATATTGTCATTGATGAATTCTACAAGTTGAAGTCTAATAGGTTCCGTAATTCTAGCCTCCTTCCTCTTATTCATACATTTAACAATAATAAATTTTGATCATATATATAAATTAATTCAATTGTAAAATTGTTTAGAGAAAAAAATTCAATTGGTTTGTTACATTCATCCAAATATTTTTTTTAAATCATATCTAAATAAAAATAATATTTGTATACGGAAAAAAATCTCTAAATATTATTAATACGAAAAATGGTTTTATGATCCAAATATTTTTGATTCAAAAATGATTTCAAGAAAAAAATATATTATTGATTTAAATATTTTTATATACGACAATTTAATGTTGATCCAAATATTTTTGTAAATGATACTTATACAAAAATAATATTTATATACGTGAAAAAAATCTATTATTGATTTATATATTTTTATATATGAAAAATGTTATTTATGATCCAAATATTTTTTATTCAAAAATGGTATACGAGAAAAAAATTTATTATTGATCTAAATATTTTTATATATGAAAATTTACTATTGATCCAAATATTTTTGTAAATAATACCTAAACAAAAATAATATTTGTATACGGGAAAAAAATTATTATTGATCTAAATATTTTTATAAATGAGAAATGGTATTTATGATCAAATATTTTTGATACAAAAATAGTATACGGAAAAAAATCTATTATTAATCTAAATATTTTTATATATGAAAAAATCAATTATTGATCTCTTTTTTTTTTCTTTTTTAACATTTTATTTAAAACAAATATATTATGTAAACAAATGCGCGTAACATACCAGAACCCGTGCGTATGCACGGGTTTGTTACTAGTATTTCTAAAACTTTGATAATGCACAAAATGGAGAAGGGAGAAAATGGAGAAGATCTTGTCTCATACGAGAAAGGCTTAATACCATACTAGTACGGTATTGTTGATCACATCATTGCGTATTTTTACCATTTCTTCATGCAATAAGTTTGTATTTTTTTTTTATATTTGCTTTATAATTTCGACTACCACTAATAACATGAAAAATACTTGCATGAGCACAAACATAACAAGTGGCTTTACAAACAACCAATCACAAATTTTTATTAATTAAAAAACAAAAATATTTTTTTCTCTCTCCTACTTAATCACAACCACCCCATGAATCCAATTAAAAAAGAATTTAAATTTTAAATAAATTTAAAATTTTTTCTTTTCTTATTGGTTGTTTCTAACACTAATGATTTATGTTCGTATCCATGCAAGTTTTTCTCCTAATAACATACATACTTGGTTATTTTTATTACGTGATTATTAATTTTTTTACTGGGATTATTGAATCATTTTGGTACTGCACTTTTGATAATCAACTAAAAAAAGCATTATTTTTCTAGAAATAAGAATGCATAGTTAATGAGTTACAAATGTTTAATTAATTTTATTTTATAGCTAATGATTTACTATACTTTAACACTACATTAACAATTGTGAATATATTAGGAGCGGTGAACCGCAATTGATTAACTAAACTAACCATTATTAGCATGTATTCATGTAATTTTTGGTAAAATGTGAAACATAAATTAACTTCTGTCAAAAAAGATTGTATTTCATTAATCACATGCTTAACCACATAGGACTTTTTTAGTTCATTTAGAATGACATCCTTTTATATAGACCAATGCCAAGGACAGTATCATGGAGACAGAAAAATATATCATCAAAAAGCAATTTCAAACTCCATTGGTGGATTATGTGTCACCTAGGTTTATTCAAGAAAACCTTGCAACAATAATTTATAGTGAGCGTATTGGATTCACACTCATGCACACTGAAAATACTAGGCCGCTACAAAAATACCTCCCCACTAGTAATATCTTAGGCATGACTCTGGGGACAAGTCTCTGAAGTCCAGTGGTTAGGAATATGAGTCTCTTTGACAGACGTTAACAGTATGCAAAAATAATAATTCGGTGCCAATCCACTTATCAAACCATTGAAAAGGATCCTTCAAAGTTCAAACAGTTCCCTTCTTTTAGACTGTTCTGAACATGCTGGTGTATAACGCCTGAAGAAGGGAGGGAGCACATGGCACGCATGCAATAGATTAGACTGCAACTGGCTCCTTTGCTGGGTCAGAAGCTTATGCTTTAACCTGTTTTGATGGTTGAAGAAGGGGCATAAATATTAATGCACCAGGCACAACAACTTATTTGTGTACTGATATAAGTGTAGATAAATTATAGATACTTCACCTTTGCTGATTTAAATAGCTCGTCAAGCACCTCTGATAAAGTTGGATGAGCATGAACTGCAAATTTAATATCCTGCATTTGTAACAAAAATGGCCGAAGTTACCAAACAAACAGGAAATGAAAGATTACTACAGGTATATTCATCAACAGATATGAACAGAGTGCCTTATTCTAGATTTTATAACAATGCAGCACATGCAGCCACTAACAATTAAGAGCGAGGCTCACAAAAATGACTGTTGGAAAGAAAATTTACCTGAATGCGTGTCCCTAATGCTATTGCATTGGAAGCCTCATGGATGAGATCTGCAGCATGCAACCCAAAAATATGAACTCCTAGTATCTCTCCGCTGTCAGGTCTGTATATTAACTGCATGAAAACATCATGATGACAGTTAGACATCGATGAAACTGGTAAGAAGATAGTAAATTTCCATCCACCCTGCTCTCAACCAAATACATTTGTTTTCGCCAAAGTAACTGCTTAGAAGATAACTCATCACCACTACCAACTGTTAGGTGTCAGGTCATGAAGAGACCACTGGTTGTTCAGAATTTAAAATCTATAATAATGCTTGGCCATTTAAAAGCTCTGGAGTAGAAGTGATTATAATAGAAGAATGATTTTCTTGCTTCTCCACTGACTTTTAGTTTTTTTTTTTGGTAAACACCATAGATCTTTTCTTTACTATCGAAGTTAACAAGACTGACCTGGAAAATTTCCAAATCTTTATGTTTAAACTTAAAAATAATTCTACTTTACATCACCTAAACATTTAAAAATAAAATCTTTTAATGTCATTTTTTACAGTCTTGCACAACAGATCACTTATTAGAGAGATACAGAAAAATCACCTTGGCAAGACCCTCTCCTTCGTTTTCTGCTAAGGCTTTTGTGTTAGCTTTAAAACTTGTTTTGGCCACACTTACATCAAACCCTTCCTTTTCACCCTTCTCCCTTGCTTGAGGCTGAAAACAGCATATTTAATCATAATGGACGAGTTCACAACTGATGGACACCTACCAGTAATAATATAGAACAATACAAGGGGACAGAACAAAAGAGTAGAGGCAGAGAGAGTTAACCACCAAGTAAGCAAGAGTGGAGAAAGTAGCAAGTGGATAATGAAACATCAATCAAAGTAAAATAAGGAGTATATCATTATATCTTACCTCTGTCAATCCAACCATGCTGATTTCAGGATGAGTGAAACATGCAGCTGGTATGCTTAAATGATTGAGCACATGATCTCTTCCAGTGACCTGTTCAACCACTGTCAAATAATCTTTTCAATCAGTGAACTGGAAACATCACTTGAGCATTGGTAGCAAATTACGTAGTTTCCTTTTACCTGAAATTCCTTGTGCACTGGCAGCATGAGCAAGCATCATCTTGCCATTTGCATCGCCAATACAGTATAAATGAGGGACCTATCATTCCACAACCTAAATCAGTAACAATAATGGGCCAGCATGAAAAACTAACGCGTGTGAGAATTTTGAAACAAACCAGATTTCCATTTGCATCAATTACTCTCATGCGCTCATCCACGGGAACAAAACCACGCTGTGTTGCAACATCAATCTGCAGGAACATGTAACAATAATATCCAATCACTTCCTTCGGGGAAAGCTTTTTGTACTAAAGACATTTCTGTTTGAAAGGCATACATTCTCCAATCCAAGACCTTGTGTGAATGGAGCCCTTCCGGTTGCTATTAATGCAGCATCCACCTGCAGAGTAGAATAGAAGAAGCAACAGATTGTAAACAGCAGGTTATTAAATATGCACGACCAATATATAAATTATTTATAATTAATATTTTCAGATAGTCGCAATGGGTCTACGCTTAAAATCCTATTATTAACATTACAAGTTTTCAAGAATTTCAGCCATACCGAATTCACTAATATCAGAGTTATTAATCCCGGCCGCTCCGGCCGCTATCCCGGCGCTCCGTAGCGGAGCAGCACCCTGCCGCGCGATATGAAGGGTGCGGAGCAGGAGATGAGAAAGCGGCCGCTTCAGCCGCTATACCGGGTCCCGAGTCGTGGAAAATTCCCGGGCGGAGCGGCTCCGGTTCTTTTTTACCTTTTTTTTACATTTTTCTGGGCAAAATTAACAAAACACCCCTGTGCAAGAGAGAGGTTGAAGAAGAAGTGAAATCTGATTCGTAGAGAGAGTAAGAGTGAGTGAGAGAGAGAGAGAGGTTGAAGAAGAAGTGAATTAGGTTAACATACTGTATATGTTTTTGACGAGTAGTGGTAGTGTACTAACTAAGTATCAATCTTATTATATATTTATTCAAAAAAATCATATCTTATATTATTTCCTATTTTTTATAACTAATTTTGTATCTATCTATTATCTTAAGAAAATATATAAACAAATTATATATTTTTTGAGTCTATTTATTAAATATTTAACTTATTTATTAAAATTAAATTTAATTTGAATCTTTATGTTTTGAATCTTAATTAAGCATTATTCTTTGTTTCACATTATATTTTATAAATATTTTATGAGTGGTTTATAGATTATTATATAATTATTAGTATACAAAAATTTATCCCGCTATCCGGGATGCCGCTATTCCCACTATTCTCATTCCCGGAGGTTGGCCGCTCTGCTCCGCTATCCGGGATTAACAACTCTGACTAATATATAAAGCTACGCCAATTTATAAATTAATGAAAGGACGGAAAAGAAGGGTAAATGAGAGGGAAGATGCATAACACAGTTCTGCATCATTCATAGATTTGTCTCCACAATTTTGTATTCTTTTCTCCCACTATATAAATAGATGGTGAGATCATTAACCATCTCCGGATCTTGAAACGTGATGTGTTCATTACAAGGTCTCATACCATGAGAGCAAGTTGTATTAAGGGTGTCCTAGAAAGCATATGATCATAGGTAATTACTAGTAAAAATATACTATTATTATGTATTAGTTATTTCCTGTTCTCAGGTTCTCCAATCAACCTTTTCCATTAGTTTCTTTAGGAGAAATTTACAGTTAAAAACAAAGTGATTGACTAAAGATTTCAACCTACAAAAAAAAACCTATACAAATTTCAAGTGAAAATTAAGGTACCTCTAAAGTGTCCTTTTGTTCCTTGGTCTTTGCATCAATGAGCTCAATCATTACAGGTTTTCCATCTCTTGCAGGAGTGATCTATACAAAAAGCATATGTGATGTGACAATTCAAAATATCAACCTAATAAAAATTTAGTGGAGAAGTTATCCAATGTAGTTAGTTACCTTGGATGCAAAAACGCCTGTATGATAGTCAATATTCCTGGGATTTATGAGAACCCTCTGAGCCAACTTGCTAATTTCAGGATCAAATCCAGGCATAAGCTGATCTAAAGCTTCAACAAAGGTAACCTGAAAAATACCTTTATTACCCATTATATTCCTTCTGCATATAGGGGCATATACATTTTACAACAACATAATATCAAGTTTTTTTAAATTTTATTTGTTGTGTTAGTAAAAAAAATCTGAACTGTAAAAAGAATTGTATGAGCACAGCCTTTTGGCATTATAGGAGTTGTAAACTATTGGAATCCTTCTCATGAACAAAATATAATAGATGATGGGAGAAAGACGTTATATCAGAAAAGTGCTACCTCACTTCCAAGGGCTGTATATACATCACTGAATTCAAGGCCGATATAACCACTTCCAACAATTGCTATCCAATCAGGAACTGTCTCCAATTTGAGTGCATGGTCACTGGTGATCACAGTCTTCCCTGAAGGTAATTAGTTGGCTAGTTTTAATTGCAGTAGAGATATACAAAATCAATCTTATAATACGAAAAAGGAAACCAGAAAATAGAAAATAATAGCAATAGTAATAATGCCATTGAGATAGAGAAAAAAAGAAATACATAGTGTACGGTGTACCATCGACTTCAATTCCCTTAGGAACAAAAGGAACAGAACCAGTGGCAATGATGATGTCTTTGGCAGTTACTACATTGTTGGAAGAGCCAACTTTCACCTTTTGAGGACCCTACAAGATTTACAAATAAGGGTAAAAAAATGATAAACTTGGCATTTGTCCTGTGGCAATTTAAATTCAAACCCAATATTGTCAATTGCGGATCATGGAAAATAGAGGTTTCTTCAAATTTGCTGCGTGACAGTGCCGCTAAAACCACAATTAGACAAAAATTTGTACTAAATAGCATATCGCAGAACAATATTAATTTGTTCAAAATCCACTACACTATTGAGCCGCTATAGACAATATTTGACAACATTGTTCAAGCCTTGGCTGACAAACAGACAACTCAATTTCTGAAGACAGTCAAAACAGCAAAAGCATGCATCTCAAATAAGTGACGCCACAACACATAATAAGGCAGCCACTCACCAAAATAGTTCCAAAACCAGTGAGTATATCCACTCCAAGTGCTTTCATCGAGCTGGTCAAGTTACCGCGAATTTTCGAAGCAAGATTATTAGCATGGTCAGCTACAGCTTGTCTATCATACCCAGCATTAGAAACCTAACATAACAAAACACAACTAATCACTTAACAAACCTGGACATCTTTTAACCATGAAGTGAAGTTCTAAACACATTTCACCATACATATTACTATTTTTTTTTCCTAAGCATGAAACCTAATCTCCTAGATCTTTTTTACCTGTAAGCCCAGCGATTTCAAGTGATGATCATTCCTCAGCTCTCGCATTCGACCACTTACAGCCAAAAGAGCTTTAGAAGGAACACAACCTCTGTTCACACATGTCCCTCCCACCACATCTCCCTCAACAATTGCCGTTTTCAAACCCTGTAAGTCACTCACTCATTTCAAATATTAAACTTCAGCGTTTCGATATTTATATATACTATCAATTAAGCTGTGTTGGACTCTTTGAATCGGCTTATTTGAGCTTATCTATAAGCACAAAGCATAAACACTTGAGAGACTGTTTGCTGGAGCATAAGCTGCTTATGAAAACAGATTTTTTTTTTTAAAAAGAAATAGCTTATGATAGGTGATTATATTACAAGCTCTTAATTAATTTGTTTATCCAAACATGCCAGATTAAACAAACTCAGGTGAATTTCAACTCAGCAAGAGCAATGAGTGTACCTTCTCAACAGCGTGAAGGGCGGCACCGTGACCACCGACGCCAGCTCCGATAATAAGCAGATCGTAATCGAATGATTTGGGAGAGGTGTTGTTGTCAGAAAGCGCGGCGGATATTGCATTGAAGTGTGTCCAGCGTATGGGATGGTTACGCTTTGAGCGATGGCGGATGGAAGTGAAAGCGAAGGCTTCGCGCCTTAGAGCGCAGAATCGGAGATTGAAAGACGTGGCAGTTGCAGTGGTGGTGTCAAAGAGGGGACAGTGGCGCGGTCCCGAAATGGCGGCAGGGTAGGAGGTGCCGGAGGAAGATAGGGACATCGGTGATAGCGTCATTTTGGAGGAAATTAAACAGAAATGTGGAAATAGGAGTAGGGAGTTAAGGAGTATGAGATATTGGAGTTAGGAGTTCGGAGAGAGTGGACATATCCAAGTGTGGCCGTACTTTCTATTTTCCCCCAAAACTGTGGGACAACTCCCATATTAAGGATAATAATGGATTAATCATTTTTCTTGTCCCAATATTTGCATTATTATTGTGCATATAATTATAATATTTATGTTCGGTTCGAGAATCTGAAATAGATGCACATGTATGATGATTTTGGGTGGTGATTCAAATCTCATAATGTCTAAATTAATTTAAAAATGAGTGGAGTGAAAAATTGAAGATAGGAGATTGATATTTTTGAGTGTGAACTAATTTTTATATTTTAGATTAAGTTGCATATATTCAACATGATCAACTAGGGTATTAACCAGGAGAAATCTAATATAGTCTATTTTGTGATTTCTTGCATTCAGCAATAATTTATGGGTCATTCTTCTTGTTTCTTTCTTATTTCTCTAGGGAACTGTGTTGGAAGCTTTCGCCTCTCTAGCTGATACTGTCGGCATTGTGTGGATTCTAGGCAGAAGAGAGTTTACAAAGATCACGTTTTGTAGAGAATCAAAATTACATGTTTCAGGTCCTTTGTTTTGTTAAATGCCTTTTCTATTTGTAAAACAATGTGTTGTGATTTTTGGTGTAGCATATACATAATTCCTCCAAACAATTTAATTAAGGCAATTCGCTTACCCAGACCTATATTTTATATGCTTACGTAGTAAGGTTATTTGGCTCCCATACTGATTTTTTTTGTAAGAGTTATAAATTTATGAGTAATGATTTGGAATCACAAATTTTAACACCAACACCGATGTATACTTTAATACGTTTTATAAATTTAAAGTAATTTTTCTTTTTTCTGGATCTATACGGTGTTCACTATGTCTAAAAAATGTGATCAAATAAGAAGTCTCTGAATTTATATACCTTTTACACATGTTTCACCAAAAACCTTTTATCTGACAAAGAAAAATTGTTTTGGGATTTAATTATTCTAAAAAAGTAAAATAAATGCATTAATTCTTTATGAAAAATCAAATTAGTATTTTTAAGAGATTAATTGATACTACTACGAAAAAAGTTTTATAATGTAAACAAAATTACAATAGTTTTTAATAATAGAATAGTCCGACATTTAAAAAAAAAGTTATGATTTAAGTTATAAAAACTTATGAAAGCAAACAAAAAAAATTATAAAAACATATCAATATAAAAATTAAAAAATAAGGGTAAAAAATATACACAGTTGTAAAATATAGATTAGATGGTTAATTTTAGAATACACTTATGATCGTACCTGATCAGAAGAATCGTCGCTGGCTGTTCGGACTGGATCTTCTAGGAAGGAGGAGGGGGGTGTACCTGCAAGGTACTCCGATGCCAAAGTAAGTTGACGAGCAATAGAGCACAAGTACAAGCTAAAGTGAGTAAGAAGTGAATACCTGACCCTCTAGTCAAAGAGGGTATTTATAGCCCCCAGCACTGGGCCATGATCTCGCTATTGGGTTGGACTTTCAAGCCCAACTAGGAGACTGCCAGGTTTCCTGAGCGGAAATATCGGAGGTGCGTGAGTGCCCTCTGTCCTGGTTAACCGCTCTGAAGTTCAAGGGAGACGCGGTCCTTTAGGAGTCACGTGGAACCCGTATTATTCGGAGGGTTGAATATGAAGGAGCCCTGCGCGGAGCAGGGTCCTCGGCGATGAAGGTGCTCGCGGGAAGCGCCTATGCCGGGCATCAGCCAGCTCGCGGGGAGCATGGTGCCGAGGGACTACCGACTCGGGGGAAGCAGTCCTGCCGGGTGCTACGTGGTCCATGAAGATGTCCTTGCCGAGCATATCTAAAATGGGTGCCTTAGACCCAGAGGTGAGTCACCGAGGATCTTGGGCCTCTGAGGTTTACTGGGCCGAAACTATGTTGGGCCTACCCTTGGCCCAGTCCAGAACAGAAGCCCCCCAAGTCGGAGCTTCCTGGTCAAGGAGTTGTGACTTTGATAATGCCAGGACTTCATGACCTTGGTGATGCTCGGCGGGATGAATCCTCGTCTAGCGGTTGTGCTCGGAAGGCACGATCTGTGGATTGGAACGAAAAGTCGCGCGTGGGCGACGCGTGCTGACGTGGCATAGGTAATGATGGCCTAGGGTCTAGGAGGCGGCGTTTGTCAGGGGGCGCGACGCTTCGCCTTCCGAGCCCTTTTCCTATAAAAAGGGGTGAGTCCCCTCATTTAGGCGCTTTTCTCTCTCTATTTACTTGCTCGATTCCAGGCAGACGATCCTCGGAAACAGCTGTTCATCCTATTGTTCGTCGCGACAACCGCCGTTCGCCGAAGAGCTTCTCCTAGCCACTGTCATTATGTCTACGAGTAAGTTCGCATCTCTCTTCGTTGCTTTATTCTTTTCCCGTAAGGTTTTTGGGATCTTGTGGCTTTTTACTTTCGCAGTCTTCGTCATCCATGTCAGCTGAGTCCTATGCACAGTCACTACTTCCTCCTCGGGTTATCCAGGCGATGCCCGGGGGTTAGTTTGTGGAGTAGACGACGTACGCGGTCAGGTTCTTGTCCCCTTTTAGATCCGATTTTTGCCGTCGCGTCCCCTATGTTAAGTTTGTCGTGAGTCCTCGGCTGACGGGTGTCTTTCCTCGAGGGGGGTTTAGCCGGGGGCTTTACTGCTCCTGCTCTACCCTTTCGCTTGTGTTGCGGTGGAAGGGTGGATTTGATGGACTGCCGAATTCACTTTTCACTTCTGCGTGCAGGTGAATCTGATTCGAGTGCTAGTTCGGGGTCCAGTTCGGAATCTGATTCGTGGGCTAGCGGATCAGAAGATACGACGGCGAGCAGCTCCGATGTCGAAATCGTCGAAGTTTGAAATACGCCTTCCGCAGCCGAAGATGACCATGTTGATTCCCCCGGTTCGGATGCCGAGGGAGGGGTTTCCCCGATGCCGCTATTCAGTTACGATTGCACGGTCGCGTTCGACTGGGTAGCCGACGAACCTTTGACGGTCGTTTCTCGATATACCGAGTCTTTAGATGGAGCTTTCAAGGAAATTGAGATTTTGGGAGAGGGTGACGTGCCGAATTACCAAATAGGTTGCCCGTCCCCAGACGAGCGTATATGTTCTCGGTTTAACGGGGACAGTTTTGCGATGTATGAATATGTATTCAAAGAGCTTAGTTTCCGGTTTCCCTTCTCCGGCTTCCAGACTTCGATGATGGCGTTCCTTGCTCTGGCACCGTCCCAATTGCACCCGAATGCTTTTGCTTTTATGCGAGCATTCGAGATTGTTTGTGATTATCTAGGTATCGGCGCTACGACCGCTCTGTTCGGCAGGTGTTTTCGCGTCCAAAGGCAGACGGAGGACGAGCGATATAGTTGGGTCTCGTTCAGAAATGCCGACCGAAAACTTTTCGGGATGTACACCGACTCGGTGAGAGGTTTCAAGGACCGGTACTTCCTCGTTCGTCCGCGCAGCCCGGCGGCTTATTCTGCGGTGTCTGATATGGTAGTTGTGCGGGACGCGACCGGAGAGTTAGAGAGGGACGAGGACGGGTAGCTAGTAAGGGAATTCTGCACGGCGTTCCCGTTCTTTTGGTGGAAGGGCCATTTCTCGTCTCCCCCGAAAAACTATGCTTGGGAAGACGGAGATCTGGACGAGCAGGATACAGAGTCGTACTCGGCCCTTTGTAAATATGTAGATGGTTTCACCTTGTCTCAGTGGGTGACGAAGAATGGAGACCCCGTTTTGGACGAGAATGGTGTGCCGAAGGTGGAGTCGCGGGCCATTAACACTAAGGCCCTGTTATCTTGTCGGACCCCCGAGGAGACCCGGGCGCTGTTAGGTCGTGTCTATTTACCTTGCTTGGCCCTTTCTGTTTGGTGTTTTCGCTAACCTGTTTGTTTCCTTTTTTCAGAAGCTTTGCCGGAGAAGGATGACAAGCTCCTGAAGATGGTGACTCAGGACGCGAAGAAGATTCGTCAGAAGAAGGCTCGGGGAACTGGTGCCGGAGAGAACTCGGGCTCGGCTGATTCTCCCCGGGTGAACTTGGACGAGAGGTCTCCCAAGAAGGCTCGTCATGTTGAGGCGGCACGTCATGAGCCGTCAAATCTGGGCCCCGAGCATGCCTTCGTATTGCCCCCTTGCTTCAAAGATGGGGGTTATTTTGAAAAGTTTCCCCTGGTCACTTCTCCGGACGAAGCCCGCCGGGTCAGCGAGATGGATCCCCCGGCCCTCCATAAGCAGCTAGCGAGCGATAGTGCCGCCGTGATGAGGGTTTTAGGGATGGCACAAGTGTTGGCCAATGGTGGCTCGGGTTCGGCCGAGGCTTTGAAGAAGGCGGAGGCGGCCAAGAAGCAGGCCGAGGATAAGGTGAAAGCCATGGAGGCTGATCGTAAAAAGCTGAAGGAGAAAATCGACGCTGCTCTGAGACAGAAGGACGGGGAGATTGCGGCGGAGAAGAAAAAGTTTGCCGACCTCCAGCTGGAATGGGCGCCTTCAGCCGACGAGTTCCCAGATGTTGCTGCGTTGAAGTCCAAGGCTGAGCTTGTCGAGAAGATAGACGGGCTGAAGATGAACCTTGCCGATTTTTACCGCTTTGTCGGGGTTGTCGCCCAGCGGGATGAGGTCGAAGTCCCCTTCTGGGATAGGCCGGACGGGGTGAGTTGCCTTTGGTCTCGTCTCTTCGCCATTCTTCAGCTCTTCGTCTGTGAACCGAGCATCTAGGTCGACTGAGCTGACATTTAGTTGATGCTGATCCTCCTGAGGATGTTCGTCTTCGACCCTCGGCTTCTTGTTGGAGTTGGATGGAGGGGCGATTAGCTGCAACCCTTTTACGGAGGCATCAAAGATCCTTCTGGAGGCTTCGATGTCTGCGTTGATAGTGGCTACTCGTCCCCGCTTTGTGTAGAATTTCATTTTTAGGTGGACGGTCAAAGGGACAGCAGTGAGCTCGGCCAGAGTAGGGCGTCCGATGATGCAGTTATATAGGGTCTTGCAGTCGATCACCAAGAATCTCGTCTTGACCTGCCTGGATGCTTCCTCTTCCCCGAAAGTGACGATCAGTTCAACGTAACCCCACGGTTTGGTGGCAGCCCCGTTGAAGCCTTGGAGATCGGAACCCACATAAGGAGTGAGGTGCGAGTCGTCCAGCTGGAGTGTCCGGAAGAGGTGAGAGTACATGATGTCGACCGAGCTGCCTTCGTCGACCAGGACTCGTCGGACGTCAAAGTTTGCCATTCTGGCTCGGACGAGCAAGGGGATCGTGGCATTCGGAGCTCCGCCGGGCAGCTCTTCCAAGTAGAAAGTGATCGGATCTGATTTTCCTTTGAACTTCCGCAGAGTAGGGGCCAGATCCGAGTTGGCGCTGATCAACTCATCGAATTTTCTTTTTACTGAGCTGATGGTGAGAGAGCCGGGGTCACCGCCGTTGGATATGACCATTACGGTCGGGAAGTGTTCCCAGGCGCTGAAGGCAGTCGTCACGCCGACCGATGGAATGAAGTCTTCTGGTCGAGTTACGGATAGCGCGACTTGAAGCGGTCTACTGTCTGGTGAATTGCCCTCGTCAGAGTTTCGAGGGGCTTCTCTTCGGGGAGGTTCTCCCTTCTTTGTGTACTTCGACAGGCGGCCTTCTTTGATCAGGGTCTCGATGGCATCTTTGAGATGTATGCATTCGTCAGTTAGATGCCCGTGACTTTTGTGGTACTTACATTATTTAGATTTGTCAGTCCCCGGTCTGGTGGGATTCGGCTTCGGGGGCCTGATGCTGGAATTCTTGAACTCGGTGTTTTGGCAGTCGGCCAGGATTTTTTCGCGCGAGACGTTCAAGGGAGTGTAGTCGTTGAACCGACCTGCCGGTCCTCGGCGCTCTTTGGCGTCACGGGACCTATCGTCTCTCCTCTTATCATGTCCTCGACGCGAACCTGAGTCGTCGAGGTTTGAGCTGCGAGCAGCATCATTGCCCCTCGAAGCTTTGATCGCGGCTTCTTCGCCTTCCTCGAAAGCGATGAATGCTTGGGCTTTGCGGAGGAGGGCGTTCATAGTGTGTACCTTCTCAATTTTTATGGCCTTCTTGAAGTCGCTTCCAGGGAGAAGTCCTCGTTCTAGGAGGTATCTTTTCATGTAGTCGGCCGTCTGTACTTGGACGGCTTCTTTGTTGAACCTGTCGAGGTAATCCCGAAGGGGTTCGTTGGGTCCTTGGATCACGGCCTCGAGATTCGCTTCCGATTTCGGTTGCCGACGGGAGGCTGTGAAGTGGCTCCAGAAGAGTTCCTTGAGCTCGGTCCAGGAGTGGATGGAGTTGGGGCGGAGGTTTCTGTACCAAGTCATCACTCCTTTCCTGAGGGTGGTCGGAAAGATGCGGCATTTGATGGAGCCCTTGACGACGTGATAGTCCATGACAGCTTCGATGCTCCGAATATGGTCGTCGGGATTGGTGGTTCCGTCGTATTGGTCCAAAACTGGTGGTTTCTCCATCCCCCGTGGGAGGCGGGCTCTCCGGATGTTTTCGGACAAAGGGCTGCGGAAGTCCTCCTCGTCACTCGGTCCCGGTGAGGTTGAGTGTCTGTCTCGCCGGGGCCTTTCCTGGACATTGTCCGGACTAGCGCGGTTGTCCCGGGGAGGGGGACGCTCGCGCGGTTTCAGCACAGCTTTGGAAGGGCCTCGGTGATCCCGTTCAGGGGAGAGGCTTCTGGCTTCAGTGGTTTCTGGTCTCTGATTTCTCATGCTCTTTCGAGGTGAAGAGCAGGAATATGACCTCCGGCGATGGTATCTTCTAGGCGGAGAGCGTGAAGAAGACGGGGAACGCCGACGGTGTCTCCTCGGTGGTGAGCGCGAGGAGGAATAGGAACGCGACCGATAGTGCCTCCGCGGAGGGGAGCGGTGTCGTCGCTTCCTTTCCAGCTCGTGGATACGGTCGTCCTGAATTCGGAGGAGACTGTTTGTCTTCTGTAGTTCTTTGAGCAGGAGGATAGTGGTGGGGTCGGCACCCTCGGGGATGTTGATCTGCTCTTCCTCTTCTTCGTGACGGACTCTTCGCCTGTCGGAGGTGTGGGTGAACGAGGAGGCAGCATGCCCGTCCCTGGCGTCAGTCTCGTTCTTATTTTGGGGCTGCTCTAGCCCATTGTGGGGTCGGGCCTGCTCGTCTTCTCCGTTCTGAACGTGTCCCTCTTGAGGAACTTGTTCAACGTTCTGAACCTGTTGGAGGCCCTGCAGCTGCTGGATGGTCTGGATATGCTGCGAGGTCTCACGCCTCGGCCTTCTCTGCCCGGCGGGGGTATGCCGATGACCTTCCTGCCTACGACGATTCGTCCCCTCGCGGGTGAACTCCTCGATCAGCTGTTGCAGGAGGAAGGGATCAGCGCTTGGGATGTTGTTGTTGTCAGCCATGACGATCGTGAAAGGATTAACTTTGATCTTTGTTTGTTAAAGACGGGGAAGCAAGTTTCCCACAGACGGCGCCACTGATCGTACCTGATCAGAAGAATCGTCGCTGGCTGCTCGGACTGGATCTTCTAGGAAGGAGGAGGGGGGTGTACCTGCAAGGTACTCCGATGCCAAAGTAAGTTGACGAGCAATGGAGCACAAGTACAAGCTAAAGTGAGTAAGAAGTGAATACCTGACCCTCTAGTCAAAGAGGATATTTATAGCCCCCAGCGCTGGGCCATGATCTCGCTATTGGGTTGGACTTCCAAGCCCAACTAGTATAGCTGTCAAAACGGGCTACCCGGCCCTAAACGGGCCGGCCCTAGCGGGCCTCGGGCTTTTTCGGGCCGGGCCCAAAAAGCCCATTTTTATATGGGCTCCGTTTTTACTACCCAGGCCCAGCCCTGTTCGGGCCTCGGGCTTTTTCGGGCCGGGCCCAAAAAGCCCATTTCCAAAAAATATATTAAATATTCTCTTTAATTTTAAAAAAATAATTATATTAAGCTTAATTTTTAAAAAAATATTAAAATTTGTTGTTATATTTTACTATTATAAAATATATTTTAAAGAAATACAAAAATTTGAATTTTTTAATTAGTATTAAATATTAAATTTTATTAATTAAACATTAAATTTTATTATTTATCGGGCTCATGGGCTACCCGGAGCCCATACGGGCTAGCCCATTTAGGGCCGGGCTTTTTCGGGCCGGGCTCAAAAAGGCCCGAAACAAAATGGGCTCAAAAATTTAGGCCCAAGCCCTAACATTTTTCGGGCCCCGCGGGCCGGCCCATGGGCTTCGGCCCATTTTGACGGCTCTACCAACTAGGAGACTGCCAGGTTTCCTGAGCGGAAATATCAGAGGTGCGTGAGTGCCCTCTGTCCTGGTTAACCGCTCCGAAGTTCAAGGGAGACGCGGTCCTTTAGGAGTCACGTGGAACCCGTATTATTCGGAGGGTTGAATATGAAGGAGCCCTGCGCTGAGCAGGGTCCTCGGCGATGAAGGTGCTCGCGGGAAGCGCCTATGCCGGGCATCAGCCAGCTCGCGGGGAGCATGGTGCCGAGGGACTACCGACTTGGGGGAAGCAGTCCTGCCGGGTGCTACGTGGTCCATGAAGATGTCCTTGCCGAGCATATCTAAAATGGGTGCCTTAGACCCAGAGGTGAGTCACCGAGGATCTTGGGCCTCTGAGGTTTACTGGGCCGAAACTATGTTGGGCCTACCCTTGGCCCAGTCCCGAACAACTTACAAATTAGATTTATATGAATATGATGTGACAAGATGATGGATAATTATGTAAAATTATTTTAAAAAGTTAGTTCCCAGCCATTACACTAAAAAAATAAATGGCAAACCTTCTATCTATTAAATTCCACAATCATGAATTGTTATTTATATTTAAAAAAAATTCTTTATATCTAATTCTCTAAATTTTTAGAGTTTGTTTGTTTCAATTTATAAAATTTCATTCTTTTGAATTATATTTCCGGAATTATTATTCCTAGAAAAAAGATTCCTATGTACATGTGTTTGGTCAAAAGTTAGATTTTTAAGGATATGGATTGTTTCATACTTTTCCTCTCATGCTTCCATGCTGCTTTAATTCTAGCCATTAATTTGCTCTATTTTATTGTCTCTTATCACTATTGTTTTTTTTATATGGATGCATCCACCATTGAATTACAAATTGGAGGGATGGCTGGTCCATTAAAATAGAAGAGGATCCAAATTCGATTTCTAAGGAATGTTTACAAATTTAATTTAATTAAAAAATTTTAAAAAATAAAAATTAAATTAAATGTGAGTATTAGTGAGAAGTTAGAGTTAGTTGAATTTTGTTTTTATAGAAATGTTGGATTCCCATCTTTTAACATGGGAGTAAGGAAGGAAAAAAATTATATTTAAAATAAGTTTCTGAAAATAAAAAATATCCGAGAATAATTTTCAAAAACTTAAAACAAACATAAAGTTATTAAATTTCCAATGTTATATTCCTAGAAAGCTTATTTTGTAGCTTGAAACAAACACACATTTTAGTTTAATAGCAAAATTTGCAAAAACTTGTGGACTTCACATTATTATTATTATTATTATTATTATTTTTTTCCTGTAAAAAGACATGCAACTTTCAAGTTTTCGTGTAATAATGTAGTGATTGTAGAAACAAGGGTGTGTTTGTTTCAAGGTTAGAAAAATTATTCCTTGGAATGATATTTCCAGGATTAGTATTCCTTGGAATATTATTTCAACTTATGTGTTTGGTAAGAATTTTGTTTCCTAGGAATAATGATAAAATTTGTTTAATTTAAAAATAAAAAATAATAATAAATGTGAGTGATAGTGGGAAGTTAAAGTTGGTTGAACTTATTCCCATGGGAATATTATATTCCCACCCTTTAAGCCTTGGAATGGAAATAAAAAAGTCATGTGTAAATAAGAATCCTGGGAATAAAAAATGCCTTGAAATAATTTTTTAAAACTTGAATCAAACATGGGAATGTTGCATTCCCATGGCCATATTCCTGGGAATCTTTTTTACAACCTTAAAACAAACACACCCCAAGAGTATAAAGTGTAATTTTACTTGGAAATGGAGTATGAAATATGTTGCAAATGGGTAGCCAGCAACTCGGCATCCTGTTTGTTTAAAAAAGAGCCACGCGTACACACGTGTCCTCCACCCCACTATACTCCCAGTCCCACCACTACTCTCAAATTCCGTTTCTTCTTTCTCTCTTCTGCTAACAAAACAATAACTTGCTTTATATTTCTCATACACTATTGTATCTTCAAAAACACAAATCGAATCGCATTTCTCGCACAGTATCAAATCAAACCAAAGAAAATGAACTTGAACACAAGCAGTGAGGTGGAAACTCGTACCAAGCTTGACGAACTCTGTAACTTCGACAAAAAAGGCCTCTTTGATCTCGGCCATCCTCTCGTTAACCGCATCGCCGAAAGCTTCGTCAAAGCCGCCGGAATCGGAGCCGTTCAAGCCGTCTCTCGCGATGCTTATTTCTCCGCCATTGACGGTTTCACAACACTTCTCCATCACAATTCTTTTCATAATCTCTATTATATATCGATCATACATAACTTGCATGCAAGCTTGATTCGTTGTTGTTATTGTAATGTGTTGTTTTTTAGGTACCAGGACCGATAACAATGGCGTTAAAGCTTCGGATGGTTCAGCCGCCGGAAAACGCCGGTTGCCGGGACTTAGAGGTACACAGTCATCATCCATGCCACACTCATTTGTTAGGGTTTATGTAAGTTGGGAAAGTATTGACCTAACTTTTTGGCTTTATGTATTTAGGAGAGACCAGTAATAAATCTCTTGAGGCTATGGTGAGTTGGTTATACTTTTCCCTCTAAATTAAGCATGTTGGTAATATATAGTGGTGAAAAAGTGAACTTCACATGTTTGATATAATGCCACAATTCAGGTGACTACTGTTATATCATATTAATTGTGTGGTGATTTCTGTTAATCGTATTGCTTTTTTTTTCTTTTTTCTTTTCATTATCAGGTGATTAATGCTGGGAAAGAATCCTTACAATGGGGTAATAAAATATTCCCTTTACTTACATTACACAGGACACTACACTATATGCTTCTGAATTTCATTTTGTCAATTTTCCAATGATTAGTATTGAAAAGTTATGTTAGGCAGAATACTCAATTCTAAGAATTTTTCTTCTCTAATTGCTCTTGTTTGTGTTTATTCTAAATTCTAAATAGATTATTTTCCAATGATTATAAAATTGGATATACATTTTTGGAGACAAAATAATTTCCTATTGAGAACACGAAGTTTGAACCTTAGAGATTATTTTGAATTGCAGGAGTGGCTGCAGGATTATATTCAGGTCTAACATATGGGCTGAAGGAGGCTCGCGGAGCTCATGACTGGGTAATGCTATTGTTTTTCTGGGTTTATTAATTGGTTTCCATTTAACACCTTATGCTATTGTTTTTCTGGGTTTATTAAATGGTTTCCATTTAACACCTTATCATAAGGTTTTAAAAAAGGGTTGCGGTGAGCCGAAAGGCTTTCGCGATATTGGTGAATTGCGGTCATCGCACAATCATTTTCGCGGTTGCAGAATCTTGATCATAATCTTAATTCTACACAAACATTTCATGCATGAATGCATGAATTTAATGGATGTGGCAGAACAATTTCACTCTTATGTAATGCAGCTTTTTGGGATATTTTGATGTTTTGAGAGGCAGAATGGCATTTAATGGTGGATGGATAAAACGGAACATCAATGAAACATTCTCCATCTTGTCAATTACATGATCTCTTCTTGTGGGCCATATTTAGTTTATAATAGTTTTCTCTCATTTCAGTTCCTGTTAATAATAAAATTGAAATATTTCTCACTTTCTTTACCATTTTTGTTGTTCTCAAAGCATAGTGCTGTATGATTATGATTTATCTCTATCTCATCCTCATGTTTCTAAATTGAAACAATGTCTTGTGTTATTCCATATAATAACATCATTTATTTTGTTTGATACAGAAAAACAGTGCAGTTGCTGGAGCAATCACTGGGGCCACCCTTGCACTTACCATGGAAGACTCTACTCATGAACATGTTGTTCAATGTGCTATCACTGGAGCTGCAATCTCCACTGCTGCAAATCTTCTCACTGGGATTTTCTAAATGCCTACTCTGTCTATGGATATTTGCTTTTAATAATCTTTTTTTCTTTTGTATTGTAATAGTTGCTTATAAATATTTAAGATGAACTAGCAAGGACTTCCTTTTGTATATCTAGTTATCATAATGGTGTGTTCGTCCAATCTTTCTTAAGTTTTATTTTATGGCTTACATTTATCTCTTCAAGGAAAACATGATCCCATACCTATTATTAAGGAGGAAACACCTATTATCAAGGAAAACATGGCTATTATGTCAGAAGAGGATACAGAATAGTAAGATGAAAAATTACAGGAAGAGTTGAACAAATTAAATTACTTCGAGGGTAAGCAATGGTCCTATTTATTAGGAAAAAAGACAAGTTGATCCAATTCTTGAACTCTTAGAAGATGGTGAAATGGTGGTTTTGGAGTGAGTCCATTTAATGCTAGCAAGAGCTTAGAGGATAGTGTAATTCGGAACATCCCTCTAAGTGGAGAAACAATAATTTGAGATATGCAGAATATTGAATTTCTTTTGGGATACAAAATGATATTCAAATGACTAAACAAACATGGATGAATTTTGCAGAACAAGATCAAGATTTAACAGCAAGAGGTGTCAATCAATCTTACAACATTTGTTTCAACATTTTGTTTAAAAGGGGGACTTATTGTGACATGAAGATCATGAAATTAAAAGGTTTACAAAAATGTTATAGGAACTTAAGGTAGGCTAGTCAATAGATTTGTTATGACGTCGATCGTGGACTTATTGTGATGTATCAAAGTGATAAATAAGGGTGTTGGGAATTAATGATGTGTTTTTTTTTTTTTTACATAAAAAACTTAATTCATTTCATTAAATAATAAGGATTTAATGCAAGGAGGATTCGTGTAAAATAAACTACGCCTAGTCTAAGAATCGTCCGTTTTTGCTAACGTGTGAGCAACCGAATTTGCTTGGCGTTTTACAAATTTTACCTCAAAGTTAGGAAAAGAGAGCAACAAAGACTTAATAGAAGAAATAATGAAACTAAACTTGGAAATACCATTATGATTGGACCGAATAGCTTGAGTCACACTTTGAGAATCACTCTCGAAGATAACATGATCGAAACTCCAGTCAATAGCACTAAGCATTGCCTCCTTGAGAGTCAAGGCTTCCATCTCAAAAATTGGAAAGAGGCCGAAATCCCACGCAGTACCTGCTATCACAAAAGAACCCAAACTATTTCTCACACACCAGCCCCGATTCGAGGTCCCACGAGTAATATTAAAACTCGCATCCACATTACATTTAATTGTCCCGATCCTAGGTGGAATTCAAGACAAACTTGCCAACTGGTTATGAACCCGAGAATCATCCTCTTGAGCCATATGTCATTCCTGCCAACTAGCTAAAGCATGTAACCCAAGTTTGGAGTAATCCTCACTCTCATTATTCCAAATCAGATTATTCCAGTTTCTCCACATCACTTCGATCATTACCGCAACTCTCCCTGCCGTCCTAATTCTAGTTAGAGTATTAGGAATTATAGTTATTCTATTAAAGTAATCAATGAGCTATTATGAATAAAATGAAGGACTAAGGACATTTTTGTAACTTCTCTTTTGATGGGAAACGACATTTTAGTCTTTCCATTATGGGTTAGTTGTACTTACAAATAGATAATTTTTTTGAAAGGTTTAAGGAAATTGATTAATTACTTTTTTTTTTGAAGAAGCAAAAATATAATATTATAGATCTAGCATAAGCCAAAATTGATTAATTACTTAATTCATGATTAAGAGAAATGGTCAATTGGTGATTTAAAATAAGGGAAAAACATAAATGCCATTTGTAGGAAAACATAAATGGTCAATTGATTAATGCGATTATCAAGGAAAACATAATTGGTCATGGAAACTAAGATTGAGTTAAAAACTATAAGAAGCAAGAGGAGGAAATAATTTTGCACTTGATCAAGTTTGCATGCAATTGGGAAATGCTCATCATCACCTTCTTCTTCATAGGGTGGGTTTCCCCTTAGGTTATTATTGATGAACCCTAGCCCTCAAGTGATGCTTGCATGTCTAATTATAAGTTTAGGTTGTGTGGTTGATGATCAATAGTGTTGATTGATGTCGTATTGAGCCTAATACCATGTCTAGGAACTAGAAATGATGAAGTAAGTGAGACATGAGATCTGGGTTATGTATGGAATTATTTATTGCATGAAATGGAAGAGGAAAGTGATGCACAATCCTTGCACCTGGGCCAATTACGACTGTAATATAGATTACGCCCAAGCTATAATCCAGTCGGGTTGCTCACAGAGAAGCCATGATAACAAGTGGACCTGTCTGGGCCAATTACAGATGTAATACACATTACAGCCAGGCCTTAATTCCAACTGATTTAGGACCAAAAACTCTAGGTTACATGCTTTAAACTCCAATCCAAATAGGTAAAACATTCCTCACATAATTACCATAATGCTAACCATAGGACACTCATAAGATGTGTTTATGGTCAAGTAAGGTATGATTAAGAAATGTTAGAGGTTAAGGTACATTGTGATTAGAACATGACTAATAAGTTGAAATACATAAGGCCCGTTTAGAGTATTAGATTGAGATAAATTTCATGTTTCTTTAATACTACATAATGTATGAATGATAAAGTGATTAGGGTTCTTGTGTCGGAAGTAAGTAGTTTCATTGAGCAAGGATTCAATTGTATACTTATGCACAACGATATTTATATATGTATACTATTAAAAGTTTAATAAAGACGAAGTGAGAATAAAAGATCTATCAAAGCTAGGCATACTCTTAGTTTATACGAGGAGACAAATAAGTCAAGGTAAACCGAGAAACTACTTACGAAGCTAATCTATCTCCAATTTTATCAAAATAGAATATGTATCCAATTCTTAATGGTGACCATAATGTCACTAATCCAAAATGACTTGTAAGGGTAGCTTTAATTGTTAGGCTCTTCTATATTCACATTTCAGGTAGGTTTAGATTTTCAGATTATTCTCAACATCCAGGAATCTAATCATTTAGATTTAGGATAAAATAAGACCAATCTCAAATTAGAATATAATCTTAATTATCCTTAAGATCTCATCTATTTTTTGAAATCTCTGTTAAGCATTTTAAAGGATCTGAGTAAGATATACTTAGAACACCAGTCAAGTTATTTAAGATTCCAATGAAGCTATTTAACATGGAAGAATGCAATCTGACTGACATGCAAACAAAATGCCCCTACTACACTTGGAGAGGTCCTATTTACCATGGAGGGCAGAGAATTTATGAGAGATTGGATAGAGCCATGAGCAATGAGGCGTGGCGGTTAATGTTCACGGAGGCACATGTTAAGGTTCTACCTCGGGTTGATTTTTCTGACCATCACCCGATTATGATCATGTTACACTGCAGTAAGTATGAGATGTACAATAAACCGTTTAGATTCGAAAGTGCATGAATGGTGGAGCATAACTACTTTGACAGACTAAAAGGCTACTGGAAATATAATGAAAGCCTTCCCCATAATCTGAAAAGAATAGAAACAGATGCTACCGAGTGGAAGAAATGGTCAATCAGCCATGTCCAAAGAGTGAAGAAAGGTATCATGGCACGGCTTCATGGAATTCAATGTAAGATGCAACACAGTTATAACAACACAGGGCTAATTAAATTGGAAACGAAACTGCAAGGAGAGCTCTATAATGTTCTTAGACAAGAGGAACTTATGTGGTTCCAAAGGTCTAGGGCTAAATGGCTAGTTGATGGAGATAGGAACACTAGATACTATCATTTGAAAACTGTCAATAGGAGAAGGCACAACAAAATCCTTATTCTTAAGGATGATAGTGGGAGGTGGATAGAAGATGGTGCTGAGATTCAAAAGCATGTGAATGAATACTACAAAAAGTTGTTCTCTCTTGGAGAGAGATGGGGTAGTTGGAAACAAACTCAAATTTCGCTCCCTGACATACAGCAAGAGGACCTCAACAAGCTGGGAGCAAATGTTAGTAATGAAGAAGTGAGGAAAGCCATCTTTAGCATGAAGCCTTGGAAAGCTCCGGGGCCGGACGGTTTTCCCGCGGGTTTTTATCAAAAATCCTAGACTGTTGTTGGAGCTAGTGTTTGTGAGTTTGATAAAAAGTTGTGGCATAATCCGAATGAGATTGCAGCTATCAACCAAACGGATATTTGTTTAATTCCGAAGATTAACAATCCAAGTTTGGTCTCACAATTCAGACCCATCTCTTTGTGCAATTGTATCTATAAGGTACTGAGCAAGATTGTTGTAGGGAGACTCAAAGAGCATATGAACAATTGGATATCCCCATACCAGACAGGCTTCGTACCGGGAAGGCTGATTCATGAGAACATTATAATAGCGAAGGAAGCCATGCATACAATGGAGAAAATGAGAGGAAAGAAAGGAGCATTTGCAATTAAGGTAGATTTATCAAAAGCCTATGACAAACTTAGTTGGGAATTTATTTGGCACACTCTGCAAGAGCTGAAAATACCGAATAGTATGCTGAATGTGATTATGCACTCCATAACTAGTGTTGAATCAAATGTTATTTGGAATGGTAATCGAAGTGAATTCTTTAGACCTCGAAGGGGAATTCGTCAGGGTGACCCAATGTCTCCATATATTTTTGTCTTGTGTATGGATAAGTTATCCCATTTAATTGAAGAAGAAGAAGCGAATAACAGATGGAAAGGAATTAAGCTTGGCAAGCATGGGGTTACGATATCTCATCTGATGTTTTCGGATGATCTATTAATTTTTGGGGAGGCCACTGATAAACAAATGAGGTGTGTTATGCAGACACTTGAAACGTTTTGCGACATGTCGGGGCAAGAGGTTAGTCAAGAGAAAACAAGTATCCTCTTTTCCAAGAATGTTGGAAAGCATACGAGTATGAGGCTGCAGCAGATGTCTCGGTTTAGAAACACTAAGAATTTTGGTAGATACCTTGGAGTACCATTACATGGGAAGAAACTTAATCGTAAGGACTGTAAGTACATTGTTGAACAAGTAGCTGCAAAATTAAATGGCTGGAAGAAGAATACCTTGGCTCTAGCGGGAAGAATAACATTAGCAAAAGGCGTAATCGAAGCAATCCCACTGTACCCAATGATGACAAGTAAACTACCGGCGTCGTGCATTGATGAAATCCAAAGGTTGCAAAGGAGGTTTGTGTGGGGTGATACAGATGAAAAGCGGAAAATTCATGCGGTATCGTGGGATACGGTTACAAGACCGAAGCAGCTAGGAGGAGTGGGATTGAGGGATCTTAAAGTGATGAACCAAGTCTGTTTAATGAAGCTGGGATGGCAGCTGTACACTCAGTCAAATGAACTCTGGTGCAATGTTATGAGAAGGAAGTATAGAGTGTTGAATTGTGATGATTACGCCATTAGCAAGAACACTGACTCTGGTCTGTGGAGAGAAGTTGCTGGTACCATTCCTAGTTTGATAGCAACAGGGCGATGGATTATTGGAGATGGAAAAATGATAAATGCATGGGAGGATAATTGGTTTGGGGAAGAATTTTGCTTGAGCAATTACAGCATACTTATTCCTTTGAGCCTTCGTGGGGCTAAAGTGTGTGACTTGACAAATGAGTGTGGTGAGTGGAATATGAGCATCCTCGAAAAATGGCTGCCAGAGATTTGGATCGAAAAGCTAAATACGTGCTTGCCTCCAAGTGCGGGGCAAGGTTCTGACATTTTTTATTTTGCAGGTACAGGAAATGATAAATGTTCGGTCAAGGATATGTTTAATGAGCTTGAAGGTAATAACTTGGAAACAGTTGATGGAGATTGGAGGAATATTTGGAAAGCGGACGTTCCGGAGAGATGCAAGACTTTTATGTGGATTTTAAAGCATGACAGGCTACTCACAAATGATAGCAAGAGTAGGAAAGGGCTAGGGAATGCTAGTTGCAAGATGTGTGAGAATGTGTGTGAAAACATTATTCACGCCATGCGTGATTGTTCAAAAAGCATGCAAGTTTGGAAGGGTTTGGTGCCGAGCGATTTGATAAAGGATTTCTATACTGTGGACGTGGGAAATTGGATTCATATCAACCTTAATTACAAAGGCAGGGATGCAAATAATTGGAGTAACACTTGGATGACTGCATGTCACGCATTGTGGACGTGGAGGAATTCGAAGGAACATAATGAAAATTATGTGAGACCTGTGGATCCTATCATTCATATTCTTGATCGAGTCCGTGACTATAAGTACGCTATGCAATTGCATAAAACTGTGAAAGATGCAGGAAATGTGAGCAGTTTTAAAGGTTGGCAACCGCCAATTATGAACATGATTAAATTGAATACGGATGGAGCTAGTAAGATTGACAATGCTGCTGGTTGTGGAGGTGTGCTTCGAGATCATCAAGGGGAGTGGAAAGGAGGTTTTTCCAAGTATGTGGGAAAGTGTAGTGCGATGTTAGCAGAATTTTGGGGAGTGTTGGAAGGTTTGAAGTTAACTCAATCCTTAGGTTATAGTAAGGTGGAAGTCAATATTGATGCATCGGAGGTTGTTAAGGCTATAGAGGAGGGGGAAGTTTGTAATGTGGAGTGTGTTTCTATTCTTCGGCGAATAATAGAGATTAGCTCGTTGATGGAAGTTGTTGTCTTCTCGCATATCTCAAGGAATGCTAATACTTGTGCCGACATCTTGGCTAACCGCGGGTGTAGGGAGCGAAAGTCTGTTTTTTTATAATAAAGCGCCAGATTTCCTGAGTTCGGCGTTGGATAATGATGTGTTAGGGATTGTTTCTCCCTTTGTTGCTTTGTGGTAGTTGTTTTTTCTTTTTGGGCTTAGGCCCTCATTTCTATAAAAAAAAAAAAGATTCCAATGAAGTTGTTATTAGAAGTTTAGACACATTACCTTTAAGAATTTAATAAATATAGATAATCAGCGATCGAATGTCTTAATGAAAGGGTGTTAGTAGAGTTTGAGGTTCCTTACTAGGAAACCCAGTGAAAAATTAGTTCCCACTCTATATTTTTTTATCATCTTTATTCAAGAACGCGATTAAAGGATCGTCAAGATGGAGAAAGCGAGGAATCAAAGAAAGAATATTAGAATTTATGTATTAGTTTTTTGTTAAGTGAGATTATTAATCATGTAACTTCACTAATGTATTTTATTTATTTTTATTTTCCCTCTGAAGCGACCTTACCGATTAAATTCTAGAGGACCACTTTTGATTATTATGATGTTTAACATTTAATAATAATAATTTATATATACTTATTATATGGTGTTGCATTTTGGTATCCGAGCCAGTTGAGCAGACAATGTTGTGGGTAGCTAGGATTAGTATGCATTTGCGGACCACTTTGTTTGTTCATTAATGTATCAGAGTATCAAGTAGTAAGTGTGATCAATTTAATGGTTGTGTTTGATAGGAATATTTAATGGCCTTAATGGAGCAGGACATTCATGGACAATACTTAAGAGAAATTTCTATATAAAACACATCGAAATTCCCCCCTTAGATGATCCTTACGAATAAGCATGATCAGTGATATATTGATTACCTCTTTGGCGATTAAATGTTGGCGCTAAATCAAAAGAACAATCATGAGCGCTGAACAACAATGCCCCTACTTAGTCTATACAAACAAAGTACCTTCAATCTCCGTGCTAGCTGCTACAAATGAAGACTGTGTATGAGAGAGGGAGAAAGAGAGAGAGAGAGAGAGAGAGAGAGAGAGAGAGAGAGAGAGAGAGAGAGAGAGAAATTGATTACGACTAATGTTTCACAAACTGAATTTCAAAATTTGAGAAAACTTTAGCACATGGGTTCTATTTATAGAGTCGCTCGTGTGGGATGCAAGCTCAGCAAGCCCACTTAAGTGAAGCATAACCTTATAGTACGCTATGGTGTTTGGTGTTTCACTTAAGTTCATCGTACCTTATGGTGTACCATATTTCTCAAATTAATGCTAGTACTTCACAAGATCACATAATCGAATAAGCTTGACTTATTCATTTTATATCTTGTTGATGTGTCCTTATGTAAGCGATCTTGTAAGCTCTAGTGATGTTGACAATTATACTAAATCAACCATTTAATATAATAAATAGTGATCATTATCTAGAAACACATAATCGCTACGCAAGTCACAAAAATGTCATGTGATATGACAAAATCTTTCCGTGATAATGTTTATATGTACAATTATCCTTTTTCCCTTATGCTAGATTGAAAATAAGGCATAGATCGTGTAACTCTTTCCCTGTTCTATATTGGACTCTTAGACATTTATCATGTTATGCAGGATGATCAAATTCCATCAAGGTTACTCAGCTCCCTCATCATGATTTGTGGAGTACCCATTAACAATCTTTATGGTCATCTTGTTATGGATAATATTTGATTGATAATAAAGTACTAGACTCCAATTCTAGGGTACATAGTTGTTTCAAGTCGAAGGGTGGTATACACCACTATTACCTTGAGAATAACTTATTACACTTGCATAAAATTCTATGTAGCATTCTCATTGTGGGTCAATTCAATAAAAATATTACTATAGCTTTTATACTTGTGTAAAGACTTGATAACTCTTTATCCATGATCCTTGAGATTAAGATGAGGAAGGATCTCTACAATTTTTGTGAGAATCTTGGTTATGAAAAAAGTGTGGTCATTTTGAAGTTAATCCCTCTCTGGAGAGGAAATAGTCCATTGACACCGGTGTTATTATGGGCGCAGTCGGTATTTTAGAGAGGAAGGGAATTTTTGGTGAGGATATATTTGTCCTTTTATAGAACTTTTTATGGGTGCTTCATATTCACAGATAAAATGGATTCTTTAAGGAAGTTATATACCATTGCTAAAGAGTGGGATGCTGAAGGTGTAAACGTATCTACTTTGAATCAAGCCACCACTCCTCATCCCTGTGGTTACTGTATACCTGCCATTGTTGGGATTTACCTAGTATTCCCTGGTCTGAGCTAGCCTTATTCCAAGGTTGCTGATGCAATTGCTGAAAACCAAAGTTGGTCCCCTCCTACTAATAATAAAATGGGCTAAGACTAGGATCAAAGTCCTCCACTAGAGGATGGTTTAGATGAACGCACCAGGATGCTTAGGGGTTCCATTTTAGGTTCATCCACTCATGTCCCTAAGCTGCCGACCATTTTTCCATCTCGAATTCCTTGCATTCCTTCGAAGGTACTTTCTGTGATCTCTAAAGAGGATCTTACTTTTCTTCAAAATATTTTTGAAGTAGAGAAGATAAAGCTCTTCTTAAAAGCCATTTTCTACATTTAGTATATTGTTTCTCTATTCTCCTTGGTTGCTTCTGGTCGGGGGTGATGTTTTAGCCATGGGTAATCCTTCAAATGAAAGTGATACCTAGAAAGGGAAATGTGAGGCGGGTGAACAAAATAGATCTAACCTTTAATAAGAGTTTTGGTCCTTCAGGAGAAGTCTAGTTGTGTATAGTATTTTCAAGAGGAGGTGAAAGTTCAAGGATGTCCTTCGTCTATAACTGGAGAGATTTCTGAGCTCGAATCCTTTCTAGAAATGGAGAAAGTTTTTTACAAATGAGGCTACCACTACTACGGAAAAGATGAAGTATCGTATTGACGAGGATTTGAGATCCCATTAATAGGAGAAGGAGTCTCAAGCTAAGGGCCACGAGGTCTATGAGGGACGGTTGGTTGGACTAAGGAATGAGGTTTATGATTCCCTCTAGCAGACTCTTAAGAGGATGTACGAAACCTTCGACCAAGCGGCCAACCAAGTGGGAGCACTTTGTTTGGATATTCCTATTCCCTGTTTGCAAATTTGCCCATTCAAGCTCGTTCGGGACATGGCCTTACTGGAGGATGTCGATGTAGAGTCCCAAAATGGAGAGCCTTGATTTCTTTTTAATTATAATGTAAATAGGGTATCTTACCCTTGTGTTTTCCTGCTAACTATATGAACAATACTGATTTACTTACCTTTTTTCCTAAGTTACTGTTGTAATTTGTTTAATTTTCTTCATGGTCTTCTTGCTTTACTATCAGGGTTGTTATTGACTCAGTCTCCTAACTTCAAACCAGATTGTAGTTCATGTCATTTCCATTATTTAATTTTAATATTTTAGTAAGTGTGGGCTTCCACCATTAGTACTATCCCCGTCTTGGGTCTTTCTTGAGACGGAGTCAGCAAGATTTTCAAATCCCGATGTCGAATGTCTCTTTGGTGAGATCCTATGTATTCACTAAATTTGTTGTCCCGATTAGTGAATGTTAGAGTAATTACCAAGCTTAGTCATCTTTCGTCCCAATCGACGGGAGTTTATGTAAGTCTTCAGCGTCACTAGGAATTGTCCCCAACCAAAGGTGGGGTTCCTATCCACGGCCTCAAGTTTTGTCTTAATTCGGTTGGACGTCTCCAAGGCTTCATCGCATACCTTTTGAAATTGTTATTTTCTAATAGGGAGTACCTCAGATGCGCTTCAAGTGCTTTCCTCATCGTGATATCCTATTTAATATACAAAGTCTATCCCATATTACTGGGAATTATAATAGTACAGTATAATATTTATGCTAGAAAAAAGATTTATTTATTCGAATTTAGAAGAATATTGAGATATAATTATTTTAACACCCACATTTAATATAATATAGAAATACATTATATGTAGTATAAGCTAGTTCTGATATAACCATACTTCCTATCAGCATCGTTATATATACAAGTCAAAAAAAGGATAATATAAAAATATGGCACATGATATACAAGAGTGTCTAATCAAAATTAAGATCTATGTACAATATCCACATATGCATATAATGTATAGAGGAATATCACGATAACAAAAATCTTCGAAACATCATCATACAAGATTTCCCTTGCCTCTAACCTGCAAAGAACCACCTAGAAAAAATAATCGTAGGTTGAGATAATACTCTCAGTGAATTCCTCTATTATGGGTCAACTCGACTCTAAAGGGATCTTTTATCGATTATTAACTTAACCCTTTCATCTCACATTACTTGTGTATCACTCATAGTGTAACAAGAACTTAAGCGCTCAAGGGGTTTTACGCTTCATATGGAAACTCACAACATGAGTTCACATAACTCAATGAATCACTATTCAGGAATTCACAACAAAGTATCTTCTCCCCGATCAATCCTACATCTAGGACTATGGACACAGGTCATGGATCTCTGTTACCTCAGACAATTTCTCCCAGAAAGATCCAAATCCATGGACTATGGACACGGGCCACGATTGTCTGCTCAATAAAGAACATCTTCTCCTCCGCTGATCCCAACCCAAAGACTATGGTCATGGGTCAGAAACTTACTATAATTAGAATATTTCTCCCCATCCGATCCAAATCCATGGACTATGGAGACGGGTCACGGTATCCAATCGCGATGATTCGTCTTCTCGGTTACTACTTTATGTAAGTCTCGAACTTGATATACACATGAATAAGGGTTATTCCTGAATATGCCATTAGTCTCATTAATCACAACATGATTATTCTCATCAATCTCTATGTGGCTATATCACAACCATCATGGGATTATACACAATTTCCATGTTATTATGTTAAAATCACTATATAACATAACATGTTTCCATACAAGCTCACTGAATCGCAATTATGACATCGTTCCCCATCTATGCCTCTGGATTTCTCATGGATGAGATGAATCGTCTTACGTGACTACTCGCTCAGGTGTACACACCGAAGTACCTCTTACATTTGAGTATCACAACATAAGTTATTTACCCTAACCTAAGTTATCTTTACTAATTCATTCACCTAGATATCACTCTATGTTTACTCTCATTCATCATCATCATCATCAAACTTGCTTCATTCATTATTATTTCAATACATACACATCATAATATGATACATTAAGTACATATAATGGTTCACTACCATTATCCGAATGATAATTGGAACACAAGCATGGTTTCTCTTTACCAAAAGGTAGAACATTAGACTAGATTTCTAATGTATCTGACCTCACATCAATCAGAGTTACGAATCTCGCTTTATGGTGGAAACATCGAAACAAACAATTTCCCAATGTTTTGGAACTCTCACTTAGCGAGACATCAAAGCGAGCTCTCGCCCAGTGAGCTCCCAGCAAGGCTCAAGCAAGGTCAAAGAGAATGGCATTTTTCTCAAAATTATTTGTCTCGCTTAGTGAGACATACCCTCGCCTAACGAATATAGCAGAACAACTTCTGCACTGGGAATGATACACTCACCTAGCGAGATATTCTCTCGCTTAGCAAAAATTGTAGAACACGCCTAGTAAGAAAACATAACAGGAAGGGGAAATAAGTCACACAACTCACAATGCATCATCATATTGCACACAATAACACCAATTAACATGTTTTAACATAAATAGGCACGCAAAACAATGAGATAATCATGTATTAACATCAATTTCACACATATAGCAAAAAATCATAAAACCCTAACTCCCATTTCATGAATTTTTTCTTAAAGCTATGTCTAACCAGGATCCCACCTCTAAAATATGAAGATGATGAAAGATTTAGGATGAGTTATGGATGATTCGAGCTTTGATCTTCACTTCCAAGCTTTTCCTCTTTTTCTTTTCTTCTCTTCTTCTCTTTTCTCTTTTCTCTATTGCTCCTGTTACTAGAAAATGATAAAATGAATGGCATAAGAGAGAAGAAGAGAAAATATCTAGGTTGGACTTTTGTCCCCTAGTGAAACAATTGTCAACCAGTGACACCAAAATATCATTTCTTGTACTAATTAGTAAGGATCAAGCGAATTGAGTAAAAATTAATCTTGTATGAATATACTAATTACTCTATTTGTTTCAAGTGACAAAGAATATAACATTTAAGAACTCAATCTGTCTCAAATGACAAGGAATATATCACTTTAGAGGATATGAGATATTACATTTATCTTATGTGTGAATGGAATTGATATGTGTTTCTTGGACAACCGACATTTGGAAGTCCCGTCTGACTGCCTAGTGATCGATTTTATCTTCAAAATGATATAAGGCGTCTCGCCTATCTCCTCTCAAAGGCTTTAACTATCAAATTTAGTCACGTCACACCCTGTTCTCCAATCCCAAGGAGCATCAATTGTATTGGTAATCGACTTGGGCGGTCACGAACGTTGCTTTCCTTTTATAAGGTTCGAACATTTGTATGTGGGTGCACTTAAAATAAGCACCCATAAATGAAAACAACTTGTGTCCAGTCAAGTTGCTTAACTAGTATGAGTTTTTTTGATTGAGATCAATATAGCTGACATACGTCCTCCACCTCCCGACAGATTTCTTAACTAGTATGACGTTGGAGATCCATCGGTGTATTTTAACTTAGAAATGAAGTTGGTTCCTAACATTCCTTCGGTAGTGTTGGTGGTAGCCTTAACCTTTTCTAAAGACTACTTTTCTTCTTCGTTGTGTGCGTCAGTTCGTCCAACCGGGTGGTAGGAGCTCATTCAACCGATACGCCTTCTTCAGTAGCCGGTCGATGGGTTTGTTGGATCCACAAGGTTTTCTTTCTCCCTCTATTTTGGCCAGTGTGTAGGAGATTCCCTTTCATGTTCATCTTAGGTTATAGTCGGATCTTGTCCATTTATAGTGTATATTGAGTTTCTTATACTAACAACGCCTATCGCTAAGATGGATAAGGATCATAAATACATGGCAGATGCTCGTTCCTTCGACCGCGATAACGCTAATTCACGGTTTCTTTCAGTTTCCCTTCTAGATAAGGTGAGATATAGTGATGATGAATGAATCGTCCTCATCCTAAGGTTTCCTTTTGGATCTTTTTAACTACAGTCATCAGAGTTGCTAATTGGATCGGGGGATCTAAAGGGAATGGATTCCGCCATAACTAAGATCGAAATGTGATTTCTTCGCAATTTGGCTTTGGATCAAAAGGGATTTAATTGTGGAATATCGAAGAAATTCAACGTTGTATCCCATAGACGACAACACAGTTCCTTATTTGAACCAGAATTGGTGTTAATTGGTGACATATGACTCTATAACTAAGCTATGATATGGTGGTGCATGGTGAACTTGCAAAGTTATCACTCAAATACCTAAGTCAATTACATAGTTTAAGATGAGTGTAATAAAATGAATGAAGATTAGAAAGTATACTCTTTTTTTGTGCGGACTACATACGTTAAATAATTTTAATTAGTGTACGAATGGTTGGACTCTTGCACTTGGGCTTGTTGGACTCTTGCACTTGGGCTTTGACCGGCCTGAACAAATTTATTATAATTATCATAAATATAAAGTGAAAAAAATTACTCTAATATTCTATTAAAAATTAAAAGGAACACTTATTTTATTATTTTATTTTAGAACAAATAATTAGTGAAAAGGAGAGAAGTGGGAGGGAAGAGAAGGAAGCATCAAGCAGCGAAAGAGTGTGTAGAATCAGTCAAGTCTCGTTCTCTTCTTCCTCTGCCAAAGATGAGTACCATGAAATTTTGCCGTGAATGGTTCGATTCTCCTCTCTTCATCTTCCATTTTACCTCTTTTCATCTTTCATAAATTAATTAATAACTTCGTTTTCTTCAATTCACAGTAACAACATTCTATACCCTAAAGAAGACAGAGACGCTAAGATACTTCTCTATGCTTGCCGCAATTGCGATCACCAGGTTCTTCTTTCTCCCATTCCAATTGTAACCTATTGTAATTTCCTGTTAACATTATTAGCTTATTGTTGAGTTGATGTTGTTGTTGTTCAGGAGAATGCTGATAACTTCTGTGTGTATAGAAATGAAATTCATCACTCTGTTGGAGAGCGCACTCAAGTCTTGCAGGATGTAGCTGCAGATCCAACTCTTCCTCGTACCAAGGCTGTTCGCTGCGTTCAATGCAACCACGGCGAAGCTGTCTTTTTCCAGGTAAAACGGCCGCATTATAACGCTATCATATAGTAGAATTTGAATAAATTGTTATTGCTCTACGATGCGCTATTTAGTACTATGTGTTGTCAAATAGTGGTTATAGCACGGTGGAATAGCCGAGTAAGTTTGAACAATGCAAATCCATATGAACAGAAGAAAGCATGTTTTGAAGTACAGAAAAGACTCACTTCATGTCTATGGCAACTGGCCAAACTACATGCAGTTTCCATTGACCTATGTCTATGGCAACTGGCCAAACTACATGCAGTTTCCATTGACCTATGTCTATGGCAACTGGCCAAACTACATGCAGTTTCCATTGACCTAATTTTTACAAAGTCGATCATCTGAACCAGTAATAACATATCTTCATAACAGATCAAATGTAGCTGTAGTATAAAATTAGACTCAGTTGCATGACATTATTAAACAGCCCAACTCCAAAACCTCAGGAAAATTCATGAAAAACAGCTAGGGAAATAGTACACACAGCATGAAATTCAGGGCATTTATGTTCATTTTATGATTGTGTGAGATCATGTTTAATCAGCTGTATGGGGTATTTGATGTAGAAGGTTCTGTATGGGTGACCCTTTGCCCCCAAACTTCTGTGCCATAGGATTGTGCTTGTGGCTTCTCTTTTCCTCTTCTGCTCTGGCTATTATGAGTGAGAGGTTTCAATTTCTGAAATCAGGGACTAGAAATGGGCACCTTTGGTAGAAGGCATGTGAACTGTATAGGGTTGTAATTTATAAAGTGCCACAACTCATGACAATTTCATAGATGTTAGAAGGCGCGTGAATTGTTGTATAAGATCGTACAAGTTTGAAAACCTTTATATATTGTCTTTTTCTTGTTTTAATGCAACAAAATTCATTAGCTGGTGTATCTGCCTGCCACCTCAAGTTTAAAATGAAAATAAAGTTTGAACAAGTGTGAATATTGTTCTGCTTTGCATGTATAGATTGTTGCATGGTTCTAGGCACAGATTGTTGCAATGTATAGAATTATGCTATTTTCCTTTTAGTGGCAAGATATTACATTTCGATACTCTAATCTTTATAGACTGTAAATTACACTTTTGAATGCATTTTTGGCAAATGTCTAACACCGTCTTGATCAGAAACCTTATTTTGAGTACTTATGGATCATCTGATATTGTAAAATGTATGCAGGCAACTGCCAGAGGGGAGGAAGGAATGACTCTCTTCTTCGTTTGCTGCAACCCAAACTGTGGACACCGTTGGAGAGACTGAGATCTGTGGCTGCTCAAATCAAGGTTTAACTGTTAAGGAAATCTAACATATTTTGTAGTTATATGAAAACTTGGCATGTGTGCTACCTGTTTTAACTGTAGTTGTTGACCCTGAATTTTTTTTGATTAGTTAAAAGGAAAAGGAGGGGTGGAGAAATCTAGAATCAAAATGCCATTTTCATTTTCTGGTTGCTTTTGAGATAAATATTGTGACAATACCAAAACTAATCCTTTCCATTAGTTTTCTTCAATTAAAGAGCTTCAATCAATACATTTTAAACTGCAATGGTAAATCTGACTATAAATTATCTCTTTGAAAAAATACAATCAAATAACATAAAATTGTTTGTGTTTATAAATATTACTCAACATTGGAGGTAAACAAAGTAAAACACAAATACAAGTGTTTCATCTTTCAATAAAAATTGTATATAATGAAATCATTTACAAATACAAGTGTTTCATCTTTCAATAAAAATTGTATATAATGAAATCATTTGATGCATGTTTTTTCTTTTCTTTTCTTTGAGTAGAGCTTCTCCAAATGTTTGTTATTGAAAGTTTTTTTTTTCTTTTCTTTGAGCAGAGCTTCTCTAAATGTTTGTTATTGAAAGTTATTTTTTTCTTTCTCGAGTTGAGTCTCAAAATTATTGTTCTATTTAGTATTTCTTCAGCATTGTGTGTGATTGTGATATAAAAAGTGAAAACTTTAGAATGCACTCCTTATCATAAAAAATGCCATATTTGAGCAATGCACAATTCTTAAGAAAATATATTTGAGCAATGCACAATTCTTAAAAAAATAATTAGATGTTTTAATTTTAATGATAAAATTCATGTCACTAGAATACCTTTATAATTAATAGAGTAGTTAAAGTGAAAATAAATAAATAGGAGTATAGTAATGAAAAAATAATAATAAATATTTCATTGGTATTGTAAAGATATAATTGTTTTAAGACGGAAAAAAAGTATAAATGAGACATTTTTTATGAGAAGGCTAATAACAATACCTTGTACTCACTGTTGCACGTAACTTGTATTTTATCACCTTGTATATTATTTTTATTGTCTCTTAAATTTAAACTAGAATATGACTTCTGCGTTGCGCGGATGTGTTTAATCTATTTTTCATATTTTAAGTAATTGAAATAATTAAGCTGATTTTTTAGATATGGTTTTATTGTTGTAAAATTAATTTTTCTTTCAAAAAATTATAATTGTTTTATATAAATGATATATGACTATTGAATTATAAATTTTATTATTTTAATGTTAAAAAACTAATATTTAAAATAATATAGAAATTTAATGCGAGATTTTGCCTTTTGAGAAGTGGTAGGAAATATACTTAGAGCTCGTTTGGCCCGACTTTTTTAAGTCTTAAAAGTTACTTTAAAGTTAAAGTTAAAAATAAGAGCTTTTAAAATTAAGTTAAAGTTGTTTGGTTATGATTATTTTTTAAACTTTAAAGTTATTTTTAATTTTTTGTTTTTCATTAAAATTATATATATATATATATATATATATATATATATATATATATATATATATATATATATATATATATATATATATATATATATATAATGCGTATTGATTAATTGTTGTATTAACATCTATAATATAGTGTATAGTTTAATAATATTATTATTGAAAATCATTATACTATAAAATAAGATATAATATACAAAACGAATAAAAAGTTGGACAAAACTAGGATCTACAAAAATGATGATGTAAACAGAAGAAGAAAAAAATAAAATAAAACATAACTCTAGATGTTATGAACAGTAGAAAAAATTGAAAAATTGTCGTTTACTGCACTAGCGCAATTTTTTGTAAAGAAAATGCTTTCGTTGGGATTCGAACCGCGGCCAAATGTTTTAAGCTCTGAAAAAGTTGGTTTCAACGCCTTTTTTACAAGCTCCTTTTATTTAATTTTGTGCCTTGAAAAAAAAGCTACTTTTTTTCATAAGAGCTTTATAAAAAATGTGTTTGGCCCTCCATCTCCTTATAAGGAGAAGAAAAGTAGATAAAAAGTTCGGCCAAACACTACCTACTTAACTAAGTATATTTAATTGGAGTGATTCTTATATAGTTTTAGTTCAAAATGAGTTTTAAATTCATATTTTCTAAAATATTTTGTATTATAAAAATAAAATGTTGTAATGAGTTTTAAATTCATATTTCTCAAAATATTTTTTATAATAAAATTTTCAAGTATGTTACTGATATATTTATCATATTGTATTTGAGTTTTTGTAAAGTAATTTTAATATCAATTGTTAAAATTAACAATTGATTTTTCATAAGAGTATTATTTGTTATAAATAGTATTATGAAAAAGTAGTATAATATTTTGTTTTAAAAAAAAGAAACTAAAATTATTTTAAACATATTATATGCAACAGATATGTAAAATTTATTTTATTTTAATTTTTATTAATTAATAACAAATCGAAAGGAAAATAGAAATATTGTTTTATAAGTTTTTTAAGAATATGTAAGAAGTTATTAGGTTAGTATGTATTTTTTATTTTTAATCATATAATTAAAAATATAAATATTACTTTATATGTTTTATGACACTATATAAGTCGTTATTTGGTTAACATATTTTTTTTCATTTTTTAGGATAGTATAATTTCTATGTGATTTTTAACTTTTGAAAAGTAAAGAGATATTTTAAGATTTTTTCTTTACCCACCTCCCTATGGGGGTCACCCCCAGCGAAAATCCCATTTTACCCCGCTTTGGAAATGCATTTCCGAAATATTTTTTTTTCTAAATTTTTCCAGACTTCGGAAGTGCATTTCCGAAAAAATCCCAAAAATTGAGATTTTGACTAATTCGGAGATGCATCTCCGAAACAACAAAAAAAAATCTAAAAAAATCCCAAAAATTAATTTTAGGATATTAATTAATTTAATTATCATAAATTTGATATAATTTATGAGTAATGAATAATAATAATTATATATTTTGATATAATTTATGAGTTATGAATAATAATTATTATATATTTCTATTTTGATTCATATTTTAAAATTTAAAATAATTTTAATTAAAATAATTTCACTTACAAAATGAGTTATAATTTTTTATTTATATATTTATATATTTATAATAATTATTATATATCTATATATTTACAAAAATAATTAAAAAAAATGAGTGTTTTAATTTATATATTTATATAATAATTATAATAATTATTATATATTTATAAAAATTATTATATATTTATATAATAATTATTATATATTAATTATAAATATATTTATACATTTATATAATAATTATAAAAATTAAAACAATGAGTGTTTTAATTTATAATATATATATTATATTTATATTTATATATTATATTTAATTTTAAATAATTCAAAATTTACTTATGAAATTAAGATGTTTTTTATTTATATAAGTTAGTAAAATAATTTTTAACTTTAAAATTGTTTAGGAAATTTTATACCTATTAATTGTATTGATTCACCTTGATTTTATACCTATTAATTATATTGATTCACCTTGATTTTAATTTTTTAATAATTATTGAATTCTTTCGGAAGTGTATATCCGAAACATGAATATTTCGGAAGTGTATATCCGAAGACACCCCCCTCCCAAAAAAAATTCGGAAGTGTATATCCGAAGACACTCTCTCCCAAAAAAAAAGGTGTTTTCGGAAATGCATTTCCGAAAACTCAAAAAAGAGGTGTTTTCGGAAAACACATTTTTTTCGTATTTTGGGAAGTGCATTTCCGAAATAAGACAAATTTTAAAAAAAAAATAAGCGTTTCGGAAATGCATTTCCGAAGTGAGGGTATTTTGGGTTTTTCATCAGAGGTGACCAAGAAAAGAGGGAGGTGGGTTTTTCTCGTAGAATTATAAGTGACATGACCAAAATAATTTTATGTGGCCAAAATAATTTTATATGACAAATATTTAGGAGTCTATTTTAATATATATAATATAATAGATTATATTTGTTGAGAGGAAAATCACCAAAACTATTTTTCAAAGAATAAATTTCTAGAACCTTCAATGGTAAACAATAGATAGAATGCTTTACCATATGCTATACCAAGATGCTCCATGATTAATGTGCTCGATGCTATTTTCCCAATTCATCTTGTGTCCAGACGATCATAAAGTAGAAGCGGAACTTTCACACTCTTTCTAGAGGATATATTACTTAGAATCTATTTAACATATTTCTACACATATCATACATGTTAGATAATAAAATTATCCGCTTACATCTTATTATCATCGAAATCAAAATTAAATGTCATTGTTCCTTAAATCATCCTTGGTTGAACTAAATGGAAGAGCTAATATGACTACTTTTATTAATACTACACGAACACATGAAGAATTTGTCTTGTTCCATTATAAAATTTTCAAAAGATGGAATGAAATTTTTATTTCGCCCCGCTCTATTATGCTACATTCCACTCCGCTCAACTAGTTATTAAGAGTAATATTATTATATTATATTACTAGGATTTAGTATAAAATATATGGCCTTGACTCATTTGTCTTTTTTATGTATTACTCTTTTAACCAACTAATATAAATATGAAGATCACTACACATTGTATTGTATTTGATTGTTATTCATATTTTTTCAACATGGTATCTAGAGCATACTAGGATTCTCTAGTCGAAAAAAGAAATTGAATCCTACAAGTAGCTTCATAGAAGGCCGATTTAGCATGCTAGAGGGGTGAATAAAATTGATGGTCGAATCATGGAGAAATTTGGAGATTAGTGAAATCGTTGTTTTTGAACTTTTTTTGGTGCGCGATTTGAAATGTGTGTTTTCGGAAGCAAATGGGTTGTGATTTTGGGATAGAATGCGGCGTTTTTTAGAGTTTATAGATGCTTGGTGAATTCAACGGCTCTTTGTGGCGTTTTGTTGGTGTTCTACATTGATATAGTCTATTTTGTTAGGTTTCGAGTTAGAACAATGTGTGTTGTTGGTTAAATAATGTCGGCGAGAACTGAAAATAACATCGAAGGTCGTTCTAAGAAGTCTGTCACCGAGTTTGTTACTACTGTAAAACTCAGTGACATCAAGCTTGATGGGGATGGTGAGAACTATGTGGAGTGGAAGTACTTTGTTGAAATTAGTCTTCAAGGAATGGGAAATTATAGACATTTAACATAAGCACGTCCCAAGGAAACAAATATAACAATTTGGAATACAGAGGATTAACGTATTTTGGCCTTACTTGTGATTTTTGTTGATAGTTGAGTTCAATCGATTATTAATCATTGCAAGACACTGAAAGAGTTGTGGGATTTTTTGAAATTTATATTTGATAAATCTGATAACCTGAATCACATTTATGCTCTTCTGCAAGATATTTTCTGCCTTAAACAGGATAAACATAATTTGATAGATTATTTTTTGGATTTTAAGAAATATACCGATGGGTTGACTTCTCTTCTAGCATGTAAATTTGTCACAAAGATTAATTCAACAAAAGAAACTTATAGCCTTGAGCTGACTTTCTGGTCTTGATTCAGAGTATAAGGTGGTTCAATCCTAAATTTTGTCCAATAAGTATATCGATAACCTTACTGATGTTTTCTCTCGGGTTATGCAGTCATCTCCTATGGAATCACACCCTACTACAAAAAATGATTCCTATGAACGCTCAACTTTAGGTGTGTAATCTGGAGCTCATGATGGTTTTCATAATAGAGGTAAAGGAGGTCATGGTATTCGTGGTCATGGTCGTGTGGGTGGTGGTTGTCTCTTGTCTGGTGTTTTGGTAGTGGAGAATTTAGTGACTATCAAAATCGTTGTCCCCATGCACAAGCTAATTCTCATTTCGCTAATAAAGAGTATCAACCTGACATTCAACCTTAAAATAATGAAGGGCGTACAATAGTTATGAGTGATGAAGAATTTAATAGATATACACATTTTCAAATTTCCCATCAACCATCTACATCTTCCTCCACAACCACATACAGGTAATCATATTGCGTGTCTAAACTCTTCTTCTTGATGTTGGGTTAATAATTTCAGCACCACTAATCATATGATAGGGGATTTATGTATTTTTCCTCTTTTAGTCATTTTCGTAATCATTCTTATGTTACCTTTGCTGAAGGTTCCAAAGTTCATGTTAAAGAAAGTGAGTATAGTATTCAGGTTTCTACCTTACCTTTGCCATCTCTTATAATTACCTCAGTTTACTTATAAACTTCTTTCAATTAGTCAAATAACTAATTCTTTAAATTGTTCTGTAACTTTTTTCTATACTCCTGTGTATTTCAAAATCTGTTGACACATGGGACTATTGATAGAGGCCGAGTATCTAATGGGGTTTTATGTGCTTGAAGAAGGAGATTCACAAGCATCAATAACTTCGAAAATTTGCAGCATGTCACCTCTTCAGCTTCATTGTCAACTTGGACATCCATCTTTATAAGTTCTTAAAAGATTGTGTACTCATTTAAAGTCAACATTGAGTCTGTCTTGTGAGTCGTGTCAGTTTTCTAAGCATCGTCATAGTGTTTATTTATCTCTTCTAAATAAAAGGGCTCAAGCATTGTTTGGCATTATTCATTCTGATGTTTTGGGTCTTTGGCTAGTCACCTCAAAGTTTGGTTACAAGTATTTTATTGTTTTTGTTGATAACTATTCTCGTGTAACTTGGTTATATCTAATGATACCCCGATCAGAGTTATTTACTATATTTTACAATTTTTGTGTTGAAATTCGTACTCAGTTTAATTGTCATGTTCGCATTCTCCAAAGTGATAGTGCAGAGGAATATTTTTTGCACAACTTAACACTTTTATGAATCAACATCGCATGATTCGCTAATTATCTTGCATTGTCACTCCACAACAAAATGGAGTTGATGACTGCAAAAACAGGAACTTAATAGAAGCTTTGTTATTCGAGATGAAAGTTCCAAAAGTTTTTTGGGCAGATGCAATACTCACTGCTGGCCACTTAATTAATCGCATGCCATGATCTATTTTAAATGTCATTATCCCATGTTTTGTGTTTAATGTTCATTCTGAAGTAACTAAGTTGGACCCAAAGTCATTGAAATGTGTATTTTTGGGTTACTCTCGTACCTAAAAGGGGTGTCGTTGCTTTTCTCTAGATCTTGGTCGTTATCTGACTTCAACTGATGTCTCTTTCTTTGAAGATCATCCTCTTTTCCTGAGTCTCAGTAGTCCTTGCTAGTGTGTGAGTCAGCTGATTCTTCATAGCGTATACAATTACTCATTGTATTCCTCCAACTCCTATTGCAACAAGTTATTGAGCATACACATTCTCATCGTCCACATGTTTCAAGAGAAGATATCCCAGAAGATACTCAACCTCCACCCCTTCAATGCCAACAAATTCTACAAATCACCTTCCAATTTCCATACGCAAAGGTAAACATTCTTGTACTTACCATATTTTCTCTTATGTGTCTTCTTGTCTTTTGCCATTTAGTTCTAAATCCTTGTTGTTGGCACAAATTTTATTTATGTTCCTAAATATCTTTTAGGATAGTTTGGATATACAGGCTATGTAAGAGTAAATGAAGGCCTTTTGAGCATAATTACACTTGGGATTTAGTTTCTCTTCCTACATGCAAGCAAGCTATTGGATTCAAATGGGTGTATACTGTCAAGATGAATCCAGATGGCTTTGTGGCCCGCTCAAAAGCACGAATAATTTCCAAAGGATATGCCCAAACATATGGACTTGACTATATTGATATTTTCCCCCGTGGATAAACTTTCTTCTATTCGTATTAGTATATCTCTTGCCGCCAAACACCACTGGCTCTTGTTTCAATTATACGTAAAGAATGCCTTCTTTCATGGTGACTCACAATAGGAGGTGTATATGGAACAACCACATGGTTTTGCTGCTAAGGGGAGCATGGACAAGTGTGTATTTAAAAAATTCATTTTATGGTTTGAAAGATTCAGTGAAGTGGTTTTGGCATTTGGAATAAAACGATGTCAGAGTGATCATACAATTTTTTAATAAAAGCAATTGTGAAAATATCTTACTTGTGGTGTATGTTGACGATATTGTAATTACACAAAGTGATATCAAAGGAATTTAAAAATTGAAGGCTTACCTCCAAAGAAACTTTCAGACCAAAGATTTAGGAGTCTTGAAGTACTTCTTGGGTTGAACTTTTTTATTGTTCATGTTCCTAAACTTTGACTATTTCACCTCTAATAATAGGTTGAGATCATGGAATTTATGTTAATGAAAACAAATACCTCAGAATGAAATGAATTATTATTGAAAAAATTACCACCCCTCTGATCCATCACTTGAAAAGGCATCCTTCAGTACAAAATCGGGAAGAAAAATAAATAAATGATAGGTTTTACTGAAAAATTCTTCACTTCTAGCTTTATTGAACTCGGCCTAATTCATCACCATCTTCATCCGTAGAAAAAATAGATTAAAATTAAGCAGAAAATAGCTGAATATATCTTCAACTAAAAGCCACAATTGAAACTTGCTTCTTACCTACCAACGACTTAACAAAATAGAAACCATTTTCAAGCAAAGAAAAAATTGTAGAAAGTTGAAACATAAGAAAAATTCTTCAAAGAAGTTTACGGAAATGTATCTTTGGAGTATTTGTTAGGTGTCAAATATGAGTATATTTCCATATCAAAAGTTGACATGTTCAAGCCCTTTTCATTGCATTTCATGGTTAAAATGTCCAAGCTTGCTTGATAATAGTGTTTATGTACATAATTATGGTATTTGTAATATGTTTGTTAATTTTGAAGCAAGGGTATAAAGCAAAGTGTCAAAAGCATGCCCAAGGGAAGAAGATTGAAATCCAGGCAAATGGGTGTTGTTTCCGCTCATTCGCCAGGAGAGCAGGGGCGAGTGGAAAAGAAATTGTTCCAGTAGCTACTGACTTGGGCTGAGTTGAGCTCACGAGGAGTTTCGCCAGGCGAGTAGGTCGCGAGGAGAATCTCCAAGCGAATTCTTGCAGCCGCCGGGCTAGAGAAGATATTTTGGACCATCATGGGTGTTTGAGCAGCTATCACGTGGTTTTTAAAAGAGCATTCGCCAGGCAATTCACCAGGAGCGTCAGGCAATTTTTTCTGAACAGATCTTTTGTATTTAGGTTCTTTGTTAGTATTTATGATTCATTCCATCTTTTACACTTTTTGTGACCTAGAATACTCTTGGAGAGAAGAACAAAGCACAAAACTAATTTAATTGGTTAATCAGAGCTGGATTCACATTCTCAATTGTGCAAACATCTTGGATTCTCATACATCTCTCTTTCATTTGTTGAGCAAGCTACCATGGTGATGGGTAGCTAAATCTCTTTTGTGTCAAGATTAGAGGTAGTTAACCTAGCTATTATGTATTTCTTTTGATCTTTTGTGTATGAACTTGGTTGATGATCAATATATGATGAATATCTTTGTTGTTAGTGTTATATATTTGATTTAAATCACTATTAAAATGTATTTTTCAAACCATGACCTAATATATTCATCTATCAATGAACAAACTCTAGATACAAATTTGTGAGTTAATATTCACATGTATCAAGCTCTAAATATTATTATGTTGATTGTTGGCATGAGACATTGTCTAGTAGTTAATATGATAATACTCACAACATCGCTTTAGACATAAACGGTATTAGATGGATGTGATTATATTAATCATGAATAAGTCCATATGCTTGATTAATCGGATATATATGAAATAGGTTAACAAAATCTAATCTTGACAAGCTTTTTAATCCGTAAAAATTTAACTTTTTACCGTTGTTAATTAAGTTTCATACAATTGTTACTTTTCGATACCAAAAGCTATTTAAGCCCTTACTCGAAACATTATTAACTGTAGAACGACGGTAATATCGCATCATCCCTGTCGTAACGATAAAGCAAATACTTACCCTATCAAAAGTATTTTCAACAGTATTCCTGAGATGTATCTCCAGACTAAATTTTGACCTAATAAGGGTGACTCGCCATTGCACTGATGAGTGTGTAAAAAGCATGCGTCTGTAGATACATCTCCAAATTCAATGAGTAGTTGTGACTTTTCGCTGTAGTGTGGAAGAACCCTATAGAATTTAGAGAGAAATCCCCATCATTATTTCCTTTGGAAGAACCTTATGATGATTTTAAGCATTTTAATATACATTTTTATTTCTTAAGAAACCCCATTTTTGACATCACAAACACAAAGTTGAGGAAGTTTCCATCAACCAAATCATGAGTATATGTATTCGTTCTAGAAATGTCCTCAGAGACCCTAAATTGAAGTGGGGGCTTTGCACCATTGAAATACACAAATGCAAGATGAGAATACGTATTCATTTTGTTGTGTTGTGTTTTTTTACATGGGATGAGAGATCCCCTATTTATACAAGTTTCAAATTAATTTGAACCTTACTAACAATATCCTGTCATCAATGCATATTTCGGATATTCATTTGCACATAGTCCTTTTTTTTTACAAAATAAAGGTTTATACAGAGATGCACATCCGTAAAATCCCCTGTTTAATTGTTTTTACAATTAAAATGAGGTGTGTCTAAAGATGCATATCATAATTCACCCAGAGCATTTTTCATACAGAACCAATTATATATATATATATGTGTGTGTGTGTGTGTGTGTGTGTGTGTGTAAGACCAGATTTTGAAACTGGAAAAATGTCTCAAAATTACCCCCATATTCTATAATATTAACAACATTACATACAAGTTGTATGTCTCAAATTGTATCGAGATTACATCATTGATAATATTACATATAAAAATCGAGTTACAATATTAGACGAAAACTAAAATGCATCAAAACATATGTCACCATCTAAATCTATTGGTGCTTCCTTCTTTGACCTTTTCTTATTTGATTCTCTTTCAATGTCGCTTAATTTGGTGAATTCTTCCATCTTGTCTAGAAAGTGATCCATCCAAGTTTTAGCCTCTTTTGTGAAATGTGTCGTCCACTTCAGTGATGTCTTTGGTATAGGACACCCTATTTTCAAAAAAAACTTGAACAAAATGTTGTATTTTAAAAGCCACCTAATACAAATGATGCGTCCGAATAGATTTTGAGTTGACCTAATCCAAAGTGGAAAAATGTCTCCGAAAAATCATATTGTGTCAAATCATTACACACCCTATCATAAGCATTTGTTATAACATGTTCAATTTCAGGGAAGCATATCCATTTTCTATCGGTGTTGGACCACTAACACATGGAACAAAAGAATAGAGAATTGTATCTTAATCTTTTCCTCGTTAGCATTGTGTATGATTCCCTATGCATCATCAACTCTTGTATAAGCTGATGGTGGATAAATTGGTGGTCCTCTTCTCCTTTACCGAACAAACTTGAAATAATTCAAAAACCAAACCACAATTGTCGTCACCTTTAATAACTACAATCCACTAAATATTTGTGCATAAAATAAGATATCTCTTCAATGTGGATGATTCTTTAAGAAGACGGTATGGGATATGCATCTCCGGATTCACACCAACACATTTACAGAGATGCATCTCTGAAATAGATTTTGGTAAAAACGAGATGGTTAACTGAAATATGAGGGGTGGTGTGAGTTTAGGTGCGTCTGAAGATGTATCTCCGGATACCAGTAAAAACATTTTTGGATTTTCAAAGGTGTGGAACACACCCTATGATAGGATAAGTATTCCCAAAAAAATATTTAGGGGATTTCTTAATGCACCCTATGCATTACAAGGGCACCACGTGAAAATACACTTATGCCCTCAGGTTTCGAAGATAAATCTCCAGACGCACCAAATTTCTAAAGAAATGGAAAGAATTAACCGAAGATGCATATATGTATAACTTACGCATATGCATCTCTAGACGCACCAAAATTTAATACAATTCTGGAAGAATACCTAACTCCATGTGCAATTATTCCGAATATACATCTCCGTAAAGTTTACGTAGATGGGTCTTCGGACGCTATTCATTCAAACATGCGCCAGAAGACATTCACCTTCCTCACTTACTCAAACTCTCTCAAAAACTCATTTTATCAAACTCTCTCAAACCCCATTTTCTCAAAATCTGTCAAACAACATTCAAGCAACACCAAACATCATCAATCAACTTCAAACATCCAACTTCAAGCAACATCAAGCAATAACAATCAAATTTAAGACATTATTTGTAAGCCTTTTACCCTTTATTGATTTTATATATAAATGTGTAGAAGTTGATGTTTAGGATATGAAATAGAAAGATTTACATGTTTAATATTTTATACCTAATTAGAAACAAGTTAGATAGGTATCTTTTTACAATCAATGGATTATTTTTGATGATTTTGGAGGCTGCATTCCGCCAATGGCGGTGGTTATAGTTGCAGGAAATTTCGGAGATGCATCTCCAGAATTTTGCAACGTTTATCCAAAAATCAGAGATGCATCCCCCTAATCAGTCTGTTTGCAATGTTTTACCTTTTTTAGAATAGAACTCATTGTGTAAAACTTGTCTTGTCTATTTACAAGAATTATGTCTGATAGGCAATCACGATCGGGACATAGTAGGATTTCACAACATGCATTTACTCGGAAGGAAAAAAGTCAACCATCGCAAGGCTCATGTTACCTCTAGCCCGGTTGATGCAGATGCATCAGGTTCCAGGGCTCATGTATCCTCGCCTTCTTCTTTCTCTTCCCGTAGCAGGCGAGGGTCCCCTCCTCATGCATACATGCCTTTATCTTCTCGTAGAGGACTGAGTTCACCTATTCAGGCACCTGAGGCAGTAGAGGTACCCGAGTCACCAGAGGTACCTCAAACACTAGAGGCATCTAAGTCATCCCAGACCCAGCAGATAACATTATTCCCCGAGGCATCCCGGGCCCAGGAGGCAGACCTTAGGGGTTTGGAGGAGGCCCGTCAGACTTATCATTGATGCCTCTTTACACATACCATGTTGTCAGACATATAGGGGACATACATGTAAAATTTAGTTGGATTCATTCTTTTGAACCTATGTTTGTTGTAATATTAAAATATGTTTGCTGGATTCATTCTTATTAAATTATGTATGCAGGAATGTGATCCACTAAAAATCATCAACCATGGGCGCAAGATTACCGGCCTACCTCAGCCTAATGAGTTGTCGTTTCAGGAAGTTTTGCAGTTATCCGGGATGTGAGACTTGTGCAAGGCCGATTATGTTACAGTTAACTATGATATGCTTTATGCATTTGTAGAGAGATGACACACATAGACATCATTATTTCATCTACCACAAGGTGATATGTCTATCACACTGGACGATGTCGCGTGTCGACTGCATCTTCCAGTTAGGAGGAAACTTTTAGATCATGAGAAGATTACCAAATAAGAGAGGCTGGAGTTGATGGTAGACTACCTAGGAGTTGACCTAAAGGCTTCCATGGAGGAGTTTGATACACCCAAGGGGATCATGCTAGGTTTAGCTTATTGACGATAGTGTTTACAGATGAGTTACTTAGAGCATACGAGAGTATTAGTGATGATGAGAAGGTAGTGCAACATAGAGCGTATGCTATAAGAACATACCTGTTGTATTTGGTTGGCACTGCCATTTGTGTGAACAAGTGTGCCACTTACGTGGATGTCATCTACCTGCGCTACTTCAAGGACTTTGAACGGATCCATGAGTACAACTAAGGCCCGCTTGTTTATTCTCCTTGTACTCTAAGTTATCTGAGGGTTGTATGTGGAAGACGAAGCAGGTTACAAGCAGTATCACACTTTTGATGGTAAAATTTCTTGGTCTTTTACTGCTTTTGTTTCATTAAATTATTGCAACACTGTTACTAACTAATGATTCGTGTTTTCCAACACTTTTTACACTTGGATCCTCCAACATTTCCCAAGCATCTTCGGCTGGTCATGTCTACTGACTTATACTGAGGACATGTCGCGTGCTTTTACATTCTCCTAACTTAGAGGGAACCAGACGACAGTTCTGTTTAGAGTGTATATTGACTACTTGGTAGCATAGGATATACACTTCCTTTCTTACATCGATCACCATGAGACGATTCTCTTTGATGAGATAGTCTTATACTCTGGATGGTTGGCTTGCGGGTCACATCTAACATCTTCTTATCTGCCTGAGTGTGTCATGCGTCAGTTCGGCTATATGCATTACATTCCCAGAGATTCTTCTATTTCTGCTCCTCCCACTGTGAAACATAGAGATATAAATGCTATGTTTAATGATTATGTTAATCATCTGGTACCAAATGAGGCACAGAGTACCATAGCTGATAACAGCTGGAGCTACGTAGATGGTTTCATCTAGTGATTTTTCCGGGTGTCACATCTTTATATGGTATGGGGGGCTCCACAAGATCCACCTAGACCAGCTCTAAGGAAGATCATGTTGTTAATGTGTTGCCTGGATGTCATTGTATCATGGAGATTGGGAAGGCAGTTATTAACGGAGGACTCTTTGCGGAAGACTCTGAGGCAAGGGGCGTTGTAGATGTCATGATGACGGAGGCTCGACAGTACAGGAGGCAGCATAGAAACATGGGGCACAAGGCCGAGGCTGGCCCCAAGTCCGTCATACGCGTTAGATTATAGTACTTGTACTCTAGATATATTTTAGGTTGTATTTTATTAACGAATCCGTTATAACTTTTGAATTGGATTTATGTACTATTGACTTATAACTTTATATATGTCATTTTCATCATAGTTTTACTATTGTGGAATCATAGTATACCTTCTAACTATTTGATCTAAAAAACACTTATAATTAATTAGAATTTACTGTCTGCATTGGATCCGGAGATACATCTCCGAAATAATAACACTTAAAAAATAAAAGTCTGTCTGAAGATACATCTCCAAAATAATCTAACGTTTACCAACAAAAGGTACATTCGAAAATACATTTTCGAAAACTGAAGGTCATTTTTTTAAATTACTAAATATTTTTTTCAAGTACATAGGATGGGTTAAGAAATCTCCAATATTTATGTTTTGTATTGAATTGCATTTTGAGTTGGACTATATTTTAATTTGGAGGCCTTATGCATCAAACTTAATTTAAGTGTCTGTTATAAAAAAAGTAAGTGTTATAACTTTTTTGAATACTTAATGTCAGACCATAAAATCGATTAATTCAAGAGAGTCAGTGAGTCCGTTTGTTTTGGCTTTTTTTAAAAATAAATTTTTATAGTATTACATAATTTTGGGAAAAAAAATTTTACAAAAAATTTTTTTTTAAAAGCTTCAAATGAAAGTTTTGTTTAAATAGTTATTCTTAAAATGTGATTTTAGATATTCATCTATATATGAAAAAAAAATTGGATATCAAAATTTCAAAAAGAGCACTTAATTTTGAAGCTATTTTTTGAAATACAACTTTTTTAAAAAGTTAAGATTTTGTCTTCAATAATGTATGTTTATATTATAGGATGTCAAAATTATTGTTTCATTTTAGAAAAAACGAATATAAAAATAAAACTTATAATATTTTGAAAAACGGTTTTTGAAAATCTATTTTAAAAAATACAAAGAAAAAATCCTTTTTTTTTTAAAGCTGCAACAAACAGGCCCAATATCAGACCATAAAATCGATTAATTCAAGAGAGTCAATAACACCATCCATTAGGGAGGTCTATTGAAAAAATTGTAAGGAAAAAAACCACGCTCAAATTTTTCCTTTCAAAACACTTTTTGTGAATAGTCAAAATAAAACCCTCACAACATAATCTATATATTTCGTCAATTCCTTTGCTACCTTTCTCCCAACAACCCCAAAATTCAACAAGACATGTATGTATTGGTTGCATTATAGTCATTCAAATTGAAACCAAAAGCATATTCTATTATTTATAGATCTAGAATGAAAAGCAACGGCAGTAATTACCCCAACCAGGAGATGAGAGCAAGAAATTCTATTTGTGCATTTTGCATTTGCCATCAATAAGGTGCCTCTGTACAAATAATGAATGGTAGCCGCAGAATTTTCCACAGCAAAATGCTACTTTATCCTGATATTGCTACCTCTAGCCTCAGAATCTAATTCACTAAACAAGATTAAAAAAAAAAAAACTAATCCAAAAGTACAGTAAAGAATCTATCTATCTATCTACAAAAAAAAATATGGGCGAAAATAGCAGCAGAGGCTGCCTTGACCATAGTACTGCTATGTTCTAGGGAAGCAAAGTGCTATAAAGATGAAAATGTTCGCACGAACCACTCTGATAAGCGTTTGATTTTGGCTGTCATTTCTGCATCCTTTTCAAAATATGAGGTGGAATTGGAGATGAAAATTGAGACATCATGCTTGAGTGCATCCAAACATCGGTAGTAACTATTCTCCAGCCTTAATTGTATCAACTCAATAGGCAGAGGAACAGGAAACCTGCAAATTTAACAGAAATATTTAAGCAAAATGTAGATACATTTACATAGTTCTGCTTCAAAAAGGATGGATTGAATACCTGTTTGTAAATTTTGTCTTATTTGAAATTTTCTCCAATTCATGCAAGCCATAACGATCCTGGATATTAGTAAATATAGAAGTTAATATTTACATTTACCTGCAGAGGAAAAAGACATATGGATTTCGGGTAAATACCTGAATTGTGTTGCTTGACTGCTGTAATTTGGTGAGAGCAGATAGCAGTTTATTTCTTGTGTTATCATCAATATGAGGCTGTTCCCATTGAGTATCAGAGTCAAAAAGCTCCCAAGGACTATGCAAATGTTCATCAGATAGGTCGCTCTTGTACCGAACACTATATCTCTCCCATGGACTGTCTGGAAATTCAGATGATTTGGCCTTCACAAACTGAATTCGACCCTCCCACCAATTACCTGAGGAGTTATCCTCATTCTTCCACCAAACCCTGCACTTATCCCTGCGTGTCCAATTTCTTTCGATAGCAGCGTCAAACCTAGTTCTTTCAACAAGAAAATCAGGGAAACCAGTCACTTCAGGTAGGGTTAATTTAAAAGTTTTGCCAACAACGCTTGAATTTGGATCCACAAACTGGAGGGTCATTTTGCAGCAGCTATCACCAGACCCTGGAACATGAGAATACTCAAGGCTTTGAACTCTACAATATTCTACAGCTCTTAGATGTCCCGCAAGTGACACCCAAGGTCCCGACTCTCTTTTACGGCTATAATCTATATACTCCTGGTGTCCCTGAAAAAGTGACATTTTCAAAGGTAAGCTTAAAAACAAAAACTAAGATGGTACATGCAAAAATTATAAATAAAAAAATATAATTGAAACAAAAGGTGTTCCTTATCATTACTAACCTGTCTTAGATATACAACTTCATCTCCCTGTTGAGGAATATATCTACATCCTTCCTCATGTGTTGATAACAGCAACCAGGACCCCTTCACAGCTGATTGTAGAGATTTTCTTCTATTTACAGGACTAGTCTCACGGATATTATAAGTAGACCTCCGATTCCTAGTGGACCTCAAACCAACAGTTAATTTTGAACAAGAACCCCTTTCTTCTTCCGAAAGTTTTCCTTTATTTGGTGAAACATTCTGAGGAATCCTAACCATACTAGACCCATTTCCTTGCTGCACTTTAAGATTACTCCGCTCATTATTTGGAACAGAAGTACTTTGTTCCAACTCTAAGGAACCATTGGTATGAAGAGCTTCATTTGTGCCATTACTGTCCACTGCCACATTAAAATTACTGTTGCTCCCATTTGAAGTTGACTCTCCCAAGCCACTACCTTCAGCTAAATTAGTCACAGCCTTATGTGATCTTGATCTTCTATAAACAGCTTTGAACATTTTATCTCTATTGGACCGTGGTTCTATTGAATCATGTGAAGTACTAACTTGTTTAGTCTGAGCATTTACTTCTTGACAACCATTTTCTCTCAGATTAGATGTCAATCTAGTATCGTTGTCATCCTTAACCACAACCACATGCTCTTCATTTTTCAAGTTATTATCAGCATTACAGCTAGATGCATTATTCTTTAGCACTGAAGATTTTGTTTCAAGTTTACATGGACTTTCAGGATTCCTTGAACCCCTTTTAGACCTTAGCTTTGTTGAAACAGTAGGAAAACCAATATTTTGTTCAGGTAGTTGGTCAGCCACATTCTGGCCGACAGATACAAGAGTAGCATCCCGAGGAATCATGCATGCAGAAACTAGTGATTCATCTTGATCCCTGTTATTGCTGGAGGATATGAGGGGTTCTCCATTCTCAGTAGGATTAAAAGCCTGGGATGTAGTACCAGCACAATTATCATTTATTTCTGGCAAACTTTCTGCCTTGTCATTTTGGATTTCTAAAGCAGGGGTTGGTGTACTGCTGAAGTCCTTGTCCTCTTTCTCATGCCCAGTACTAACATTTTCTTCTTCATTGAGATGGTTAGGAAGTCTAACAGAGTTGAGATTTGCACCTGGTGGCACAGCTTCTCTTGCTCTGAGAGGTTTAGATGAACGAGCCCTAACCTCCCCCCATCTAATTTTCTCCAGTAAATCTATACCTTTTGATACCTGGTCAAGTTTTACTTGATCTGTTCTTTCAATTGAAGAGGAACTTCCATTGCCAAAACAATAACCTGGCTCTGTAGAACATGGTCTGTTCCAATTAAAATCTGGAGATTCTTGAGCAGTTTTTGATGACGAGCCAACCAACTGAGCCTGGTTCTTAAACTCATGTGTGGTTTTAGATGAATCCCTATTTGGCAATTTGAGGACCAACCTCCTCCTGTTTACATGAGTCTCAGTCAAGTTATGAGATTTTGTATCCTCTGATTCATACAGTAATACTTCTTTTCCCTTGGAATAATTCCGTTGGTCATTTGGGGAAGCTCTACCGGATTCATCACTGTCAATATTAGACTCTTGCAATGTTGAGTCACTGTCTGAAGAATCATCAACCAAACTATCTTCTTCTCCTTCTATTGGAGTGCCTGTAATTCTTGAAAATAAATGCAGAGCATTGCGTGCAGCAGCTCTTTGAGGTCTGGAAGATTTCGATTTAGAAGATTTCCTCCTTGATGATTTTAGTTCACTTTTTCCCTTCCTATTTCGGCTACTACTGGCAACATTTCCTTCACACTCCTCCAAATTCCTCCTTTTAACGCGTCTCCCAGATGAAGTCATAGTCTCAATCTGCAGAGAAGAAAACAGGAATAATTTAAATTTCTTTCAAGCATAATTGAGTATTTGTTGTATATTTTCTATTTGTGCACTTACTCCGGTCTTCTGTTTTTTCCTTTTCGATCTACGAATGCTGTCCATGTGAGCGTCCTCATCGTCACTGTTATCGGTGCTGCAACCAGGATCACCAGAGGCACTGGAGCTTGAATATCCTTTCTCACCCCGCGAAGAACTATCTTCAGTTAAATTATATTCTGAATCAGTATCATCAGCAAACACTTCAATTTCTGGCACCCAATCCATAGCATCTATGAACTCAGGCAGTGGATCTGCAAGCATGTCCAAATCAGCCAATGGGAGCATATGATACTCTGGGTCCAGACTGAAATCAGGACCAACAGCAAGCTTTAGCGATGACGGGCGCCACTCGATGCCTAAAGCTCCTAGTCGTCTCTTTTGAAATTCACTCTGATAAGGTTCTGGGTATGGTATCATTGCTGAAGTTTGAAAGAGCATACAACAAACAACTTGTGAAAAAATGCGAGGAAAACAATGATTTTATATTATGCATCCGTGTGTGTGGGTGTAAAGATTAGAACTAAGAAGTGAAGCTGACCTGAATCACAAAGTGAATCTTGCACGTTTCGTCGATATGGAATGAGCTGAGTTTCCTGACTCATTAAATATAACTTAAATTAGAAAGCATGTGCAATGAGATTGAAATAAAACATGCCATCTAAATAAAACCCATGACATCAAAGACATTTTTAAAAAAATTGGGTTTCATTCATTGCAATTGAAACTTGTGTATCTACAAAAATTATTACAGAAGTAGTGGATATAAGGTCCACTCACCAAATGCATAGGTTATTGTGCCAGTGTGAAAATTACATATTTCACTACACTCCAACATTGGAATTTGTTGTATTGATATTCCGTTACTTATTTTTACTCTTCTTACTACATGTAACATGTGAAAGTTGATGTACCAAAATAATTATTTTATTAAACTACTTTTCTTAAGATATTGAAAAGTCAGTTTTGGCCAGGAGTATTCTAGTGCAAAATTTTTCCTTTAGGCTTAAATATAGAATATTTAATACAAAAGCCTCACTCCCTTTCCCCCACGGCCCACCCCATCAATAAAAAGATTAACCAGTAGGCAAGGCAGTAAGCAAAAAAAGATGTTCTAAGAGCATCATAAATGAGAAGGGCAGCAGGGCAATCAACTAACCTGGTCAAGTATATTACCATGTGTGTCTTGAATGAGAGGTCGATAATCACCAAGAAAGAACTGTTGGATTTGCAGACAACATTAGTGCCAAAACAGTAGCAAATGAGAGAGAGAAACACAACAGTTAACACTTAATACCTGATCATATTTGGCATCTTTCTGGGACTCACCTTGGCCCGTGCTTAATATATATAGTTGACCAACATCATCAGATAGTATAATTGATGTCCCATCCCTATGACATAAGGTAGTGTACATATGAATTCATGATGCATCATAAACAAAAAAGTCCACATAAAATAGCTATATTCCATATACTTAATTCCAAAAATATGAGCCATAAAAACAAAAAATGTCTTTGCTTCATGCAAATCATGATGTCTTCACCAATTAAGTCAAATTTACTGTATAGAACAACGTTAAACAAATACATGGTGCATGCTAAGACATACGAGCAAAACAATATCGGCAAAACACTTAAGTCACCGACACAACTCTGTTTTCTGATCAATATGTACTGCAAACAAAATAAAATAAGTGCCGTGGTGACACTAGATGAAAATAGAAGCTTAACAACCTCTAAGAACCATGTACACCTCGGTGTCTCATTTGTTATATTTTTTTATTAGAAAGGTATATTTGTGACAAGCTTAAAATTTAGTAAGTTTTAGCTTAAGGGAGAGTGTTAAAATATGAATAGTTCGGGGTGGTTCCAGCCAGTTTCTAGTTTTTGGTTTTGAAATTAAATTGGAAAACAAAACATGCTCGGGTAAAGGGCTGAATTGATTTTTTACTTAATTTGAAAACAATTTTCACTTAAATCGAAAAATACAAAAATATGTTTCATAATTCTTATTTTTTGTTCAACACTAACATGTGACAGACATTGGCTACTAACTACCACCGACCATTACTCCGGCCACCACTCTAGCCACCTTCGATCACCACTATGGCCATCTACAACAACCACCACCAAGCACCACTCTAACTGCCGCCTCTGATTGTTGTGCCTACTCGTCAGTCAAAAGGTTTACTAGAAGACTGGTCAGCCGTGCACTCACACATAGAGGCGACGAGTTGGATGTGGAGATTGTTAGAGCGGGTGTAACGCCTGTTGGAGGTGATTGTCAAGGGATTGGCCGGTCTTGAGGAGGCGGATACAATTACAGTTTCGTTTCCCTGAAATATCATCGGAAAGAGTGGTGGCATAAGTAGCAATCGTAGCTAGAAGAGAGAGACTACAGTCGTAAAAAGGAGGACATGCGTGGAAAGAGGAAACTATTACATTCTCAAACTTTTGAGAACTTATTAGCTGAGTAGTGACAACTGACAAGGCAGGTTATGGAGGATCGAACCAAGCTCAAGCTCTAGGTACCATGTTGAAGTTGTGGGAGTTAGGTTAAAGGAGGAGGAAATAATACGAACTCCAAATAATATTTTGATAGTAACTTGATAATGACTTTATACAAAAGACTAAACACTAATCCCTATTTATAGAGATACATAGACTCAAATCTTAAATAAATAGGAAATCACAAAGAAAGAAAGAAAGAAAGAAGGAAGGAAAGGACAGGAAAGAGAGAAAAAGAGATAGATGGAAATTAATCCTAAGAGATAATCTAAGATATACTATGTTTGAAATTTTATCCTAGAAGAGAAACAGACATTCAAGCATAATATTAAAGATATTATGAAATATTATTTTATTTTCTAACACTGATGATATGAGATAATGAGAAAAACTTAACGAAAGTACACACACAACCAATTTGATGCAAATAAATTTCTGAGCTAGCACACACTCATTTTGTACTTACGGAGAAAATTTTCCATCCACCAACTTGAAGCGCGATATCTCATATATCCTGATAGGCACGCCTTCCCATATCTGTTGACATAAAAATATGACAGTCATCTAAAACATAGAGGAATGCCAAAGCCTACAAATGAGCAAGATAATAGAAATTGGAGACTCACATCCCATACAATAGTTCTTCCATCATATCCAGCACTCATTGCTATCCGTGGATTAAAAGGATGAACATCCAGAACATATGTCTAAAATGAGCAGAGAGACAATAAGTTATTACGCTAAAAAGTCAGAAACATTAAGCATCAAAATTACATGTTTTTTCCCCTTCACTAAAATTCTTCCTTCAGAGGAAAAAACTATTTTAAGAACAAAATCTTGCTTAATAATATAAAATTCAATGTCAACAACTTCCAATAATACTGAAGCCTAGTCAGCCATGTGTTCAAATGATCGGTCCTAGTAGCCTTTGCGCTTATATCAGAAATTCAACTTGAAACAGAGTTTAGTTTCAATACCAGTTATACATTATTTCAACCCTCATTGCATAAGAGGACTTTATTTGTACATGTTCTTGGAAACAAATAACCATATGCATTGTAGAAAGAGAGAAAACGAGAAGCATATGGTGAAACTGTGTTTGAACTACACAGGAAAGTTGATTTTATATAGGCTCAAGATAATAAATATACAAAAATAAATATAGGAGATACAAGTCTTACTTACATTATATGCCTATAAACAAAAACCAATAAACACAATATTAAGAATCAGGTGTCCAGCTTGTGAGTTAATGTCATAAATAGTTGGAGCCACACCTCATACATTATGCACACTAAAAATGGTGGCGTAGTAAAGAGAATGAGAGACATGCCTAAATCAAGAAATTAAACACTTACAGATTCAGTATGTCCAGTCAATGAGTGCACTAAGCTGCCATCAGAAGCATTCCAAACACAGATTCTGCAATCTGCAAATTATGGTCAGATGATTAATAGACTACTACTTTCAAAATCACAAAACAAGAATAAAAGGGCCACTGCATTATCATGACAAGTGTACACAGCAGAATGCTTGAATCAGTGTGCACAGTGGTGACTCTGTACTTTTGCTTTGCTAGGATAAAGCAGAAGGGAGAATCCAAACTTTGGGCCAAGCCCAATCTGTGAAGCAGAGAACTAAAGGCACCATAAAAAAGTTGGGCCTTTGAGTAGCTTTTTTTTAGGCAAAGAAATCTCTAAATATAAGCTCTTTTTCAAACATAACCCTAATTAGTACTACTAATGTTCCTTAGAAGATGAAAAGTCAAATTAAATACACATATAAAAAGGATAATATAGTAATAATTATAAACAAAACCTACACAATAATAGAATAACCAATGCAACAAGTGCATATAAAAAAGGGAAGGAGCGAGTAGTAATAAGTAATAATAAACAAAAGAATAAATAACAAAGCAAGACAGTCAAATAAATATAATACTTATCAAAAAAACTATTATTTAGTAATAAAAGACCAAAAAGATTAATAGAAAAATATTAATAGTAATATTTACTAGTAAATATATTACTATTAGTATGATAAATGTATTTGGATATATATTTGGAAATATAATAATAAATTTACTAGTAAATATTACTATTAATATAATAAATATATTTCGAAATATAATAACTACTAGCGCGCACACACACACGGAATGTATCAATAAATCTAATACTACCAACAACTTTCTTAATTTCCATAATTTTGTCAAAAGGGTGTATATTTTAGAAACTAAATAGTATTTATATGTTTTAAATAAGTTATTTTTACTACAAACTTAGTAATTTATATTCGGGCTTTTAGTACATTAGTCAGACTCATTAGATTAGAATAGTCTTATATAAAGAGATGAGGAGGATTCAAGATGCCACCCCCAAAATTATATCCGACACCCCCCAATGATGGGTGTTATTACTCTTATGCCCTTACAAATAATTTTTGAAATTTATTTTTGGGTTTACCGGAAATTTCAAGAAAATACCAGATTTTTCCGAAATTTTTCTGAAAAAATTATCGGATTTTTCGAAAAAGCCGATAGTTCATTTTCGACAAAAAAAAAATTTACACTACCAGAAATTTCCGATAAATTAATGCACTTTTCAAAATTTACCAGAAATTTCAGTAAAATTTGAAATTTCCGGTAGTATAAAAAAAAATTTATTTTTTAAAAAAAAAAATCAGACTAAAAATTTGGTACATTACCGGAAATTTCATTTTTGGCACCCCTAAATTTGTTCATGGGCAATTTGGGAATTAAGAAAAATTGGGGGTGCCAGATATAATTTAGATCCTCAGAGATTGGTGTTTATATTTTTAACATACTTGAAATAATGGTATCAGAGCCTATCGATCGGACCTTAGACCACTCACCGTTTAAATCCAAGCACCAAGCAAAAAGAGTGATGGGCGTGGGAGGGTGTATTGAGAAGTCCCACATTCGTTGGAGATAGAGACTTGAAATAATTTATATAGAGTGGCGGTGCTCACCTTACAAGCCGGTTTTATAAAGATGAGTTAGGCTAAACTCTAATATGGTATCAAGAGCTCTCGTTCGAGAGGATTTCGCTTCCGCATAAAAAAAACCTAGCCACCTTGGTTGTGATTCTTTTTTCAAAATCCTAGTTGTCGTCATTGCGGGTTTTTAGGTTCAGAAACACTGCTCACCGCACAAAACACGGTTCATCTGTGGTATTGTTCATTGTCGGTAACACGATGAGTGGTTGTAGACAGCAGATTCTCACATGGAACCTAATGCAAAACATTGGAAAAAAGGAGAGGTTCTTGTGGACACCGGAATGTATCAAAGATTGGTTGGTAAACTAATTTTTTTGTCTCATACTAGACCAGGCATTGCCTTCTCAATTAGTGTAGTAAGTAAATTTATGCATTTTCTTTTTGAGAAACATCTTGAAGCTATTTACAGAATCCTAAGGTATCTGAAAGTTTATCTAGGAAAAGGCTCATTTTTTAAGAAGACTAGTGAAAAGAATGTTTCTATATTCATTGATGTTGATTGGGCAGGATCAGTAACAAATCAAAGATCAACCTCTGGATATTGTACCCATGTTTGGGATAATCTTGTAACTTAGAAGAAACAAGAAACAATGAGTAGTAGCAAGAAATAGTACAGAGGCCAAATTTAGAGCTATGCCTCAAGGTATTTATGAAGGACGGTTGATCCACAGAGTTTTAGAAGAACCGAAAGTAAAGATTGAATCTCCGCTGAAATTATACTAACAGTAAGGCAGTCATCAACATCTCATAATCGTGTTCCACATGACAAGACCAAGTCCATTGAGATAAATGGCAACTCCTAAAGTGTTTCTCCGTCATCAGAATCTGAGACCCAATCACCATCACAAAAGGCTCTTAGAGATGGGGCTTGGTGAAGTGTAATAGGAGACAGATGGAGACGATGATCAAGAGTACCTTAGAATTTTTTTTGAAAGCAACCCAATGATTCTCAAAAAAGATGAGACATGAACTGGCACACTTAATTTACTGAGTAGAAATGCATTCCTTAATCTACTCATTTTCAAGAGTCCATTTCGATATTACATGAGGTAACATTCCTTGACTCTTTAACCTCTAGTGATTCAATTCTTGAATATTCTCATGAACACGAATCATAATCAATCTCAATACCACCTCCGCATTACAAAGATTTACATCTTCCAATTGTTCTTAAGATACCACAACCTATACTAAAAGGTCACTTTACCTTTTCTACAACTACTTAAGGTTCAAACATTTTTCACCTTCCCCTAAAAACATTCCTCACAAGTCTAAACACTATAACAATGCCTACATCTCTATCTGAAGCATTGTCTGACAGAAAATGTAATCAGGTCGGATAGAAACTCATGGAGTAGATTACCGAAGGCATTTGCTCCAATCAGAAAATTGAATAATGTCAAGGTGATATTATTCAATTGAAATTTACACTAATTTGATGTGAAAAATGTTTTCCATCATGGATATACTTCCTGGATACCATGAACATACTGCTGCCAACATTGTGTGCAAGTTAAAAAAAGCTTTATATGGATTGAAGCAATCACCGCGAGTATCATTTGGAAGATTTACTAAAGTTATGGTAGGTTTGGAAGATTCACTAAAATTATGGAAAGGTTTGGACTTCAAACAAAGTTACGGAGACCATAATCTATTTATCAAACATTCTAAAATAGGGGGAGTAACATTATTATTAGTGTATGTGGACGGCATTATAGTGACAAGTGATGAAGAGGAGCAACAATTTGGAGTGGGAATCTTGTGACTTGGAGTGTGGAATTTTGGGTCACATGTAAGTTTGTCTCCTACAGATCATCGAAATCACTTGGAGTGGGAATCTTGGGTCTTGAAGCGTTATAATGTCGTCCACATACTTATTCAAGACAAGGTGAAAAATACCAATATTAAAGCTAATCTAAATACAATTTGGTTGGCTACAATATGGTGCATTTGGACTATGAGAAACACCGTCACTTTTGATAACGTTCTTTTTAGCTTTGATGAGGTGATTTCTAACATCATGTATTACTCTTGGAGATGGGTTTGTATTAGGGAACCATCGCGTAGGATTAATTTTTATGATTGGTATAAATTACCATTATGTTTTAACAACGCTTGCTAGTGTATTCTTGTTGTAAGGGTTGCACCCCTAGTGCGATTTCTTATAATCATTGCTTATTAAAAAAAAATGTCGTCCACATACTTACATCACTCGGAGCAGCAATTGTGGATAGAAAATCAACTACAGGCTATTTCATTTTTTTTGGATGGGAATCTTGGGACTTGGGAGTGTAAAATAACAAAGTGAGGTATCCAGATCTAGTACTGAAGCAGAGTTTGGGGCGATGGCACAACGGATATGTGAATTGCTATGACTGAAAATGATCTTAGAACAACAACAACAACCGAGTTTTATCCCAACCAAGCCTTAGAAGACTTGAAAATAAAGAGGGATGAACTAATAGGACTTTATTATGATAGTAAGTCTCTAATTAGCAATGTCCATAATCTAGTGCAGCATGATAAAACCAAACATATTGAAGTTGACAAACTCTTCTTCAAGAAAAAATTAGAGTGGTCTTATTTACACTTCATGTGTCACTTCCCAAGACAATCTTGCAGATTAACTAAGGGACTGAATAATAATAACTTTGAAAAGATTGTTTCCAAGCTGGGAATGATAGATAATCATCCACCAATTTGAAGAGAATGTTGAAAATAATTTATTTTTTACTATTATTAGTAGGGTGTACAATGGGAAGACTAGAAAATGGAACAGAAGATGACAACCACATGAACTGGTAAGAGTAGCAACTGTTTAGTTGACAGTTGATTATAATTGTGGGAGGTGCGAATAAATAGGAAGGTAGTAGGAAGATTAGCAACTGTCCAGTAGAATGTTAAATTGTAACAGAAAACACACAGTGAATAGGGAGGAGGGAGAATTAGTCAACCAAATTACCCATAATAGCTGCAAGAACAAAGCGGTTGTCTAGGCTCCAAACAATCATATTTACACCTCGTGGTGTTGGTAGAATTCTCTGGCGTGGACCACCTCTCTGAGGTTGTGGAGGCATAGGTGGAGATGGAACTTTGAGATGATATGCACGAGCCCAGCGACCACTTTTTCCCTAAATGGAATAAACTTAACAAATTAAAATAAATACAACTCATTGTTAAATAACCAAATTAATAGTTTTCAATTTGAATAATAAAGTAGGCAAAACAGCTCGGTGGAGGGGGGTTGAAAGGATCTGTAGGAGAATATATTTGAGAAACTTACATGTGACCTTCGTGATTTTGGAATCCATATAATAGCACTGCCATCGCGAGAGCAGGTAACTATGTTATCATGATTCAACCTGGATTTGTAGCCATTTAGATATATTAGATAGCCGAAGCATTGAGATCTAGATATATGACATTTCTTGTGAGAAGCAAAAGAAAGGAGGAGCATGACAGGAGTTAGATCATTCCAGATTCTACTTCATACACACCAGGAGTTCTTAAATTTGGGAACATTTTCCTCCTTCCAAGTTTCTGTTGCGGAAAATCGAGATGCTACTGCACATCCACTGCAAAAGAGGTACTGAAAACATCAGCATGCCAGAAAATTCATATATTAAAATTATATAACGTGCTGAAAATACTAACCTAAATTGCACATAGTTTACATCATTTTCATGACCAGACAGGACATCTATCTCATGATTTGGTTGGTCAGTATCTTCCATACTTAGTTTACAAGCATTCCAGACCTGCAAAGCCTTTTGAGTTAGCTCGGAAAATTGTGAAGCAGGATATCCATTTGAACAAATTTAGATCATGTTTGGTTTCGTTATATCACCCTACAACCAAAAATCTCTTCTCTTAAACACATTTTGATTAAGTTTTTCTAAATCTATTTAATAAGATTATCCAAATATGCATTTAGATCATAGCTATAAATCTCATAATCGTGTCACGACTGACCCCAATGCTATAGCAGGATATAAATTTGTTCTAAATTCTTAGAAACTGTCTACAAAGCAAGTTTTAGGGTCCATAAAGTATTGAATAGCCGATAAACAATAAATATATTGTTAGCATTTGACAATCATACAAATATAGTCAGTGACCATATCAGGGTGGTCAGAAAATGGTTAAAAACTAGAAGGTTCTCAGTAACTGGCAGGAGATACCCATTAGTTGATGAAAGCACGAAAAATAAACAAGTACTAAAACGAAAATTGTTGAAGTGATAGAATATGAACATTGATTTCCTATAAAAGGCTTAAACAGGGATGAAACAACATTTTTTCTTTGGAGAAGATTAATCCATATTCAGTCTCTTGAGAGGTTATTTTTTAATGAAATAGACACAATTCACGAGTATACGCAAAAAGATCAAAATAAAGGGGCGACAACAAAAATTTAAAAATAGATGGCTATTTATAGAACCTACATTTGCTAGCAATAATTTAAAGACTACAAAATATGCTAATGCATCTATGTCACTGTGAAGAAGTGGTATATATTTATGTATACCCTCGCAAGATTATCAGAGCTACCAGTGACGAAGACAGTTCCATTAGCATTAAATGCACAGCAAAAAATTTGATGACTCGGGGGCATTGTATTTGAGGATTGGCCGCTACTCCTTCCTGAAGCCAATTGGTTATACCAAGTTAGTTCTTTTCATCAAGAAAAGGTGTCACGTCACAATCATAGCTAACAAAAAATCAACTAACCAACAGAATCAGAAGGCCTTGGAACATATAATCTAGGACTTGATTGGGTATGCCTAGCATCCCATATCCTACAAGTTCCATCATCAGAGGAGCTGCAACAAAAAAAAAAAAAAAACAGTTAATTCATAATGGAAAACCTGGAATGCATAACGAAAGGGCAATCCACAGAAACCACTTAAAAAGGTTAAATGCACACAATAATATCTGAATACATCACAGTTAATTCATCAAGAGTTCAATACAAACATAACTTCATGCAATATATCTGAATGACATAGAGAAAGCATATTAGCCTGTCGTTTGAGAAAGTTCACATGTTGTATCCAGCAAATTATATACATTTAGATGAACATGATTACAAACTGGGACTTAAATACACCTCATGACTGCATTGGTACCTACAATATTACTAAGAATATTTGTAAAATTAAATGAAACTATTGCATAATTTGCATTTACTGACTCGACCTGCATCCATACTGCTAAGCATGCGACTTTTTTTTGCGAAATCCAACCAATAAGACTATCATAAACTACTTGTCTTTCTTTAATAAACAGACTTACGATAAAAGCTGGTAAACAGCATTAGGTCTGGGACTAAAGGCTATGGCTGTAACAGCTCCAGTATGTCCCCGCAAAACTGATATTGGTAAGCCGTCTGGCAGGCGCCACTATGAAAACCAAATAGTCAAATATGAAGTGCCGAGAAATTACAGATAGAAGGGAGAGAAGATACAAAAAAATTGTTAACTTCGTCACAGAAAGCTTACAACTCGAATAACACAATCATTTGATGAGGACGCAACTAAAGCATTGTTTGAACTCACAGCCAAGTCAGTAATGTCACCCTATCAAATATTGTATTTAATTCAATCCAATGGTCAGCAAATATTAAAGCAATGCAAGTCTATACGAACAGGAGAAAACATGTTTTGAAGTACAAAAAAAGACTCACTTCGTGACCGCGACAACTGGCCAAACTATATGCAGTTTCCATTGACCAAACTTTTACAAGTCGATCATCTGAACCAGTAATAACATATCTTCCTGACCGGTCAAATATAGCTGTAGTATAAAATTGAATCAGTTGCATGACATTATTAAACAGCCCAACTCCAAAACCACAGAAAAATTCAAGAAAAACAGCAAGGGAAATAATACTCACATTAAGACCCACACAGCATGAATTTAAGTCATTTTGGAAAGGTACAGTAATTGAGTTTAGTTAACTTAAAATATCCTATATATTTTAAAGGAGGGAGGAGCTTCTCTTGTCCTATTAATTAAGCGCATTTATGTTCATTTTATGATTGTATGACATCATGTTTAATGTATGGGGCATTTGAGTAGAAGGCTTTCTCCTTTATGGGTGAACCTTTGCCCCCAAACTGCCGTGTCATAGGATTGTGTCTGTAGCTTCTCTTTTCCTGTTCTGGCTATTATGTGTGAGAAGTTTCAATTTCTGATATCAAGGACTGGAAATGGGCACCTTTGATGCAGTCTAAATTTTACAAGTTCCTTGGCGTTTGATATACATTATTTTTTGGAATATTTTATTCTCCCCTTAATTGTACTTCCTTCCTTTCCTCTTTAATAAAAGTAATCCAATACCTTCGGAGAAAAGGAGAGAATAATAGACTATTCTCGGCTTTTCAAAACAGATAGGAAGTGGACAATTCATGATTATTAGAAAAGCACTAATGGAACATAATTGAAACAAAAGAAAAGACGCTTTAGCTAACCCGACCTAATTGGATTGGGTAAAATATGATCTACGATCTCTGCTATGCAAAAGGAAAACTACAAACTTGTCATTGACAGAGACAGCAGGGATTTGAAACTCTTGGGCTATGTTTGCGAGTTTGGAAGGGAGGGGAGGGAAGACTTCCGAAAACGAAATATTTAAAATATATAGAAAAATATTTGACATTTTTTGAAAAAATGATGTTGTTTAGAATGATAAAAGAGTCATTATAATTACTAGATTTTTAATTTTCAAAATAGTATAACAATCCAAAAGATATTTGGAAAATTTATGGAAGCCTTCCAAAACCCTCATTCAATACAATTTTTGAGTTCCCCCATCTTATGGGGTTTTTGGTGTAATGAATAAAATCAAACCCTCCAAAACCCTCCTACCCAAAATCTTTTTATTCTTTTCACCCAATTCTTCATATTTTCCCAAGCCCTCCCCTCCCTTCCCCTCCAAACTCGCAAACAGAGCCTTGAGGTTTTCACAAAAATAAAATAGAATACAAGAATAAGGATGGAATAAAGCTAAAAAACTGTTTAAAAATATAAGAATTGTATGGAAGAATAACCAACAAAACTTGGAAGTTTGCTAATGCTCAGTATCACAATACTAAAACTTTTACAAAAGGTTAAATACTTTATGGTATTAATATAGAATAGCTTACCACAATAAACAGCATTTCGGTGTCCTCTAACTCTCTTGATATTTTGCATCTTCTGTACCATAGTAGAAGGCTTTGCAATGGCATAGCATGCAGCACGTATAGATGGTCCACGATGGTGTCTTGGAAAACCACCCCCGATTTCCCTTAAATGAAGTCCATGAACCTGATTGGCTTTCATATGAGGCCAGCGCATATAAGCAGGTGGCGGTTTGACATCTTCATTCACTTTATCCTTGTCATCTATAATAGAGAAAAAATAAAATAAATACAGATATAGAAAGGCAAAGCCAATTCAATTAAAAACACAGTACTAAGGGTAACCCAAAGTGTCAAAGTCATAATAATTAAAGCATAAGTAAATTAAACGTACGGTTCAGAAGTGAAAATGATCCGCTTCCCAGAAGAGTGGGTACATCAGCTGCATTTGGAGTTTTTCCAGTACCCGTGCCTGGTGACAGGGAGGCTCTATTTAACAACAATTGCTTCAAAAGCTTTACCAAGTGATCCTTTTCAATATGAGGGTACCTATATAATAATTAATTGCAACATCAATGAAAATATCACTTTGGAAAGCAATACATAAAAATAGTTGCACCCTCATTTGGTCACTACATACACAGCCCATAACTAGCAATCAAACAACTATACTGTTAACACAACTAGCAAAAAGGCCATGAAAATGAATGAGAAAATAGACCAGTGCTGATGAACTTTCAAGACCTTAACAAGGTAGAGGCTAAAGGGAAAACACAACACGAGCGATACACATTAAACTAAAGCATTGTAAATACCTCTCCGCCAACTTATTATAGCTTAAAGGAAATGATTGACCATCATCGTGGGCAACTCCACTGCATGCCCCACTCCTTGAATACCAAGCATGGTACCTTCTAGGCAATAGTTGATTCTCCATAAGCTCATTCCAAAACTGTAAATAAGTTTTATGACATGGCCCGCCAGAAAGGAAGTGCATAATGAGAAAATAAACCTCCCCAAGGTCAACATCCACATCCATGTTACGATTCTGATGTTCCCCATCAGGATGGGTTTTCTCAGGGATCTTACTGGAAAATCTCAAATGTTTCAAATTAACAGCAGGTGCATCACCGGAAGGAACACACTTCTGCAAAGCCATATCCCTGCAAAACATCAGAAGAATATGTAAATCACCAATCTCAAAAAACACCCTAAAGTTTACAAAATTATGAAAGTAAAATCAAAAGTTAATTGTCACATAAATGGTTAGATAGAAAAGCAACAACTAGCAAATAGCCAATATTCTGACCTTGAATTCATTTATCAAGAAAGGATACCATACCATATAAAACAAAAACAATATTATCTATGATTTTCTTGTTTATCATGATTCCGTTGTCTCCAGAAAAACAAGATGATAATTACCACCCTTCTATTCCATTTCCACCAACTCAAGTCAAACCACTACAAAATTTTAATTTATCCTAAAATTAAGCAATTGACAGAGAGACATGACTGCGGAGCATTTAGAACATCCCAGCTGATGATCCTAGTCATAAATAACATCCTCAACAGCATACTAAAAATTGAAATAAAAATATCTTTCAAAGGAAAGCAAACCTTTTATTCAATGCTGCCATGATCGAGAGATCTTGCCAAGGATCGGGACGAGGGTAACAAGATTGTATAATGTACGATCGTAACAAGGATCATCAGATTCTACTAAAATTACCTAGGACCGGGCGGGGGTTGCAAGATCGAAAATCGCAGGATTGTAAGATTCAACCCAATTGAAAAATACACACACATTCCATAAACTAAGTTAACCCTATTCCATATAAATATAATTGATTAAGGAAATAAGTAAATTATTTGTAAACAAGTATTTTATAGATTATTTTGTTTAAATAATATATTTAATTAATTTAATAAAGTTGGGATATTTGAAATTAATTTATCATCCTTTACTTGAATTATTATTGGGCCTTCATGGATAACACAGCCCAAACCAATGCAATTGTAGAACATAACACAGCACAGCGGTTAAAAAACAAAAAAGAAAAAATTAAAGACTCGTTCGTGTTTTGAATTAAGTTACACATAATAATAATAATAATAATAATAATAATAATAATAATAATAATAATAATCAAGGTTGTTAATCTCGACTAGAGAGTGTAGGTAAACTCGTATAGCATACGTAAACTCAACTCATAGATGTAGACTTGACTTGTAAACTCTTAAGAGAACTCTCAAGAGTTTACCTAATATTAAAATAAAAAACTCATATGGATGCTCTATGATTAGTGTAAGCTAGGGAAGATCTGTAGTGTTTAATTGGTTAGATGAGGAGTGCTAGTAACACTCTCTTTTCAACACTCTCTCCAACACTCACTTTCTTATTGGTTAGAACATGTGTGGGTCCCTCACTTTGGAAATGGATCCCACATAAAGTGGTAGGACCCACACATGTTTGAACCAATAAAAAGGTGAGTGTTGGAGAGAGTGTTGAAAAGAGAGTGTTGCTAGCATTTCTCTTGGTTAGATTTGTGTGTCAGTAAGCATAGGGGTAGGCAATGTAATAGTGTGGTTGATTAAAGATTAGTGTGCTATTTGACCATGGGGTAAAAGCACATTGTGCCTTGTAAATGGCATGGCCTCCCACCTTAAGACCTAGCAGCCTTGTATATGATGTGGCCTCCCACCTTAAGACCTAGCGGCTCATCAACTCAAATCTTACCATACCACAGAGTAGTGGATACTAAGCATAAGAGGGTAAGGCAATAAGCGCACTGTATTTGCTTTGAGGAAATGCAGAGCCTTGTGCTTGACATGGCTTTCCTCAAGTTAACATGTCTTTCTGTCGAGGCACGGTCTTTAAGATCTATCTCCAAAGCACAGCAATATTTGATAAATCGTATCTAAAATCTGCTCAAATTAATGCCTAAAGAAATAGCCCCTTGTTTAGTTTGGACATCTGCCGATTGCAATGATATTAATGAAATAAGCATGCATCAAATGAGGATGAATAACTCTCTTCTCTTAATTTGAATTCTAAGCTACAACTATTTATACTTTCATCACCTAAAAATCACCAACAAGTCTTTCAAAATAAGCACATGATTCATCTATAACAAATAATGAGTAAGAAATTAACTGCTTTCTAAAGTCTCACTTTAACCTAAATTGCAGGTGAACTTTTCCTTATCTCTATCATTTTGTTTTATTAATACCATTACCACCTAATATAAGGATCACAGGTTCTATGGGATAACTGATTCAGTGATTCTCTGTCATTTCTAGAAGACATAAGTAACTCAAAGAAAGCATGATTAACTTAATTTTAGTAAGCCCTACAATGCCACATCAATTTCAAAAAATTTAGCAACTTATCACTCCAACTATGCAACTCTTTAACAACTTTAAGTAAGTCCCACATGTTATCTCACATTTTTATATTTCTTAAAAATGCATCCAATAAGCTACCTCAATTTTTTTATTGTTACGAACTGGCTCTTATATAGGAATAATTCTTGCAATAGTAGAACTTGCAAGAACCGGTTGTTACTGCTACGAATCTTACTAGGAAATGTCATTGTAGATGACCCGATACAGCAGCCCAATAACACCCAAAAAAATTCAAATAACTTACAACAACCTACCTAAAGAAAGCTATACATCCCTCTAGTATTCATGTTAAATGAATCAAATATCACCCAGTTTCAAATTGCCCCATCTAACCCAAAATATTTCTAAAAAGAAAACCTAATCAGTATTTCTCTTAAATCACCAAGCTATCTAAATATAGAACATGAAGAAAAAACAATCAAGCGAAAGGATCGCCAAACATAAGCAATTAAACAGCAAAGAACAATGTCAACCACTCACTCAGCCTTACATTCACTTTCCAAAATGACTCACACATAATCAGAACATAACTGAATAACATCTGCATCACTAGATGAAATATGCATCAATAAAATTAAAACATACTCAAATTTTCAAATCATATGAAACAATCCTAACATTGATAAAGTCAAATTCCATTCATCACACATCAAATTAAAAATCCAAAGAGCATAGTAGTAAAAAAAACAAAAAACCTCATGAACGAATGACAGATTCAACCAGAGAAGCAGTCTCCAATACTCCAAAACTCTCCTCTGCAAAACTCAAACCCTTCCTTTCACAAGAATCCATCACACATTACTCTGCAACATTAAACAAACCATAACCCTAAAATTCAATACACCAAAATTTCCAAACCAAATAAACCAACTTAAACACTCCAATAAAAACCAATTAAACAAAATCCAACACAAGCGGCAAAACAAAAATCAACACTACTCCATCAAAATTAACACAAAAACATATAATCAAAATTTCAAAAAAGAATATTTAACATTATCATTCATACAATTGCCATGAATAGGAATGAGTCTGCAGAAGTATAATCAGAGAATTTCAAAGATAGAGAGAGTGATGATGTTGCACTGTGCAATTCGAAATTGTGAAGAACGAGTCTCGAGTGTGGAACACGCGCCACAATGCGAGTCTGGAATCAAAGAAGAAGCTCTGTGCAGTGATATAGAACTTTTTTTAATTATTATTTTTCAGTGTATTATAATAATTCAATAATATGAGGATGCACAGAACGAAGAAAAGATAGAAGCAGAGAAAGAAACAAAATATAAGAAAGAAGAGAAAGAAGGGATTGAACAAAACGATGCGTTTTGAGGCTTTGCGGTTACGGGTTCGGCGAAATATTTTCGAGCATCAAAAGGAAAAATATTTATTAAAAATATATAAATAAAAAATTTGAGGCGGTTCCACACGCGCTAATGAGATTCGTGCAGTTTGGAGAAATAAAACTGTAAACTCTCTAAACGACGTCTTATCGGGTTTGGAAGTTAAAACATTTTAACGGATAATCCTAATCATTTGTGATTCAATAGGTACTATATGAAAATAAATGTTTAATCAATGTTAAATAGATAAATTCTATAAATGGCTGATTGACTTTAAAAATATTTCTAAATTAAATTTGAACTTTTTTGGTGAAATTGGCTAAAAAGATTTATAGGTCAACTTACTTAAAAATAAAAATAAAATATACATAAATTTGAAAATGCATGAAAGAAAGAGAAACTATAGTAAAAAAACTAAAATCTAAGCAACATAAAATTGTAAAAGATTTGAAATATAATTTGTTAAAAAAATTAATTGAAAAATCAATGTTTTAAAAGTTAAATGTGATTAAAAAATATTAAATATTTTGAATTTAAACTACAAGAAATTCAAAAGACACTAAAAAAGTGTGCGTGTGTATGGCCTAGTGGTAAAAGCTTTGGTCTTGAGGGTGTGCTCCCCTCAAGGTCTCAGGTTTAAATCCGACTAGGCACAAATACTATAATTAAAAACTTAGTAATCGAACTTCTAGTCGATCTTGTAATATTTAAGTTTTGTGCAAGAGAAATACAAAGCTAAACATAACTTTCCAATTGAAGAAAATATAGTTTTGGAATCATTTGATGATTGATTAAGATAGTACACTAAATCTCTCTACATTATTTTTTGTCACTGTGAGCTTTTAAAAAACATAGAGTGGTTTTTGACATTGAAATATAGGACTTCAACAATTTTTTGGTACCAAAGGCATCATTATTAAATGATTTTTCATATATATATTATTAGAATACATTATTATCCTATTGGGCTCTTAGTTAACAGATTATTGCTTTGGGCTCATATTGTTAAATGGGCTTTAGCATCTTAGGTCCAATATATAAACACATGTACCCTAGCTGTTTCAATTCAATTCATACATTCAAATTTCTATTCTTGCCGCCAATGTTAATTCATCATCTTCTCCAAACTAGCATCTAAACACTGCAATATGGTATCAACAGATAAAACCCTATCATTCATTCATTCCTTAACCCACCTGCATATCCAATAGTTCATCTCCTCTTTTCTTTTCATCTCTTCCATGGCATCCGATGGAAGTGATTCCGATTCTATACACAACACAGAACCGACCACTCATCAAGATCCATCCATGAACCCTAGAAACCCTTATTACCTCCATCCTGGAGAAAACCCTGGAGCTACCATTGTCACACCTCCTCTTGATGATAACAACTATCATAATTGGAGCAAGTCCATGAAACGAGCTCTCACATCCAAGAATAAGGTTTCCTTCATCAATGGAACGCTTCCAAGATCCTCTGAATCGGATAAGAACTTTGAGCTATGGGATCGCGCCAATAGCATGGTGCTCTCATGGATAAACAGAACTCTCTCACCTCACATTGCGCAGAGCACAATCTGTTTTGACTCTGCCTATGACCTTTGGGAGGATCTTCGCGAGCGCTTCACCAAAGGAAACCATTTCAGGTTCTCTGATCTCCTTCGCGATATCCACTCAATCCAACAAGGTGATCGTTCTTTATCCACTTATTTCACTGATATGAAGATTCTTTGGGACGAATTAGAATATTTGCGCCCTAATCCTTCATGTACTTGCCCTATTCCTTGCACATGTGGCTTATCCAAGGCGGTTCGTGATTTCAAACAAATGGAGTACGTAACATGTTTCTTGATAGGTCTGAATGACAACTATCAAAATATCCGCACACAAATTCTACTACTTGATCCCCTTCCACCTATCAGTCGCGTATACTCATTGATTGCCCAACAACAGATCCCAACCACCTCCAGCTCCACTATTCTATATGCAAACAACAACAATTCCAAGGGCAGAGGTCGTGGCACGGGTAAGTCTTCAATGGTGTGCACCAATTGTAGTAAAACCAACCACACCATTGACACATGTTATTTCAAACACGGCTTTCCACCGGGATACCGCAACAAGAACTCAAAGAACCTAACAGAGCAGAAATCTCAACCTACCACGGATGCATTACCATCCATCTCCAAAGAAGATTATCAGCTTCTCCTGCAGCTTCTCCAACAATCAAAGAAGGAAGCCCCTAAAGATGACAAAGCTGTAATCTCAGGTATGAACCATACAGGTAGTACTTTATCTAATCCCTCTATTTGGATTTTAGACTTGGGCGCTTCTCATCATGTCTGCCCATTCATAACTTGTTTTTCTGACTTACATTGCATACAACCTGTGCATATTAATATTCCTAATAACACTCATATGACTGCTTATTTTTCTGGAACTGTATATATCAACAAACATCTTAGACTTCAACATGTATACTACATACCACAGTTCAAATTTAGCCTCATTTCTATTTCAAAGCTTTGTCAAAACTCTGCATATAGTGTAGAATTCTTACACAATTCCTGTTCCATACAGGATGTGTCTACCAAGCAGAAGATTGGCTAAGTAACAACCCTTAACAGCCTTTATATTTTACATAGAACTCCTATACAGGAGGATAATACTGCCACCACTTGTAATAATGTCATTTCTGACACAAATGTGAATAATAATCAGATTTCCTTATGGCATTATAGACCGGGACATCCCTCCCATGAAGTATTATCTCACATGTCTAAAACTTTCCTTATCATTACTTCACAAAAACATTCACCATGCCATACTTGTCATCTCTCTAAACAAACCAAATTACCTTTTTCAACAAGTAACACTATCTCTAATAAGCCATTTGATTTGATTCACATGGATATTTGGGGCCCTATTAGTGTTCCCTCATTAGATGGTTTTAGATATTTCTTAACTGTGGTTGATGATCATTCTAGGTATACCTGGACATTTCTTATGCATACTAAATCTGAAACAAGACAGCACATTCAAAACTTTCTTAATTTCTGTAATACTTAGTTTTCCTGCAATGTTAAAATAATAAGGTCTGATAATGGACCTGAATTCTTAATGACTTCCTATTATGCTAATCTTGGTATTGTGCATCAAAGGAGTTGTGTTGAGACACCTCAACAAAACTCCATAGTAGAAAGAAAACATAGGCATTTACTTCAAGTCACTAGATCTTTACTTTTCCATTCAAACTTATCTAAGTCATTCTGGTCATTTGCATTATGCCATGCTTCATATTTGATTAATAGAATATGCAGTCCCTCTTTACAGCATAAAACTCCATATGAACTGCTATTCCAAACCCCTCCATCCTTTGACAATCTCAAAACATTTGGGTGTTTGGCATATGCATCAACACTAACCAGAGACAGGGATAAACTAGATCCCAGAGCTACCCAATGTATTTTTTTGGGATATACTTTAGGCATTAAGGGATACTTGTTATTCAACCTCCAAAACAGATCCTTACTTACCTCCAGAAACAAATTTTCCCTTCAAACGACCACATTCTCAGAACTTAACACCCCAACCTGAAGATTCTAACACACCTTTCTTTTTTGACTTAGAACACAACTCATATAGCAATCCAGGTAACTTTACTTCCACAGCTCAACAACATAACATCACCACCACACCTACTAATAATCCAACCATACAACCTGAACCTGACAACCCTACTACTGAGCCCATTACTAATACACAATCTCAGGACCCTACCACTATTCTTGATAACCAAGTTGACCCTAATTCTGATGACCAAACCCATGATACTACTAATGTTAGACACTCCATTAGAACCAAGTCAGCCCCTGCATACTTAAAAGATTTCATATGTCATGTTTCACATTCATCCCCATTATATGATATATCTAAACACATATCTTATCAGCATCTTGCATCTGCACATCATGCATACATAGCTGCTATTACAACTACTTCAGATCCTACCACTTACAAGCAAGCCAGTGTTCATCCTCACTGGATTCAGGCAATGGCAGATGAAATACAAGCTTTGACACTTAATAAAACATGGATCATTACCACTCTGCCCCCAGGTAAGAAAACAATCGGCTGTAAGTGGGTTTTCAAAACTAAATATAACTCTGATGGCTCTTTAGAAAGGCACAAGGCCAGACTTGTTGCCCAAGGTTTCAAACAAATTGAAAGTATTGATTTTTTAACACCTTTTCTCCTGTAGCAAAATTAACAACTGTAAGAATTCTCCTTGCTCTTGCTTCTTCCTTAAATCTTTTCCTATTTCAAATGGATGTACACAATGCTTTTTTACATGGTGACTTAGAAGAGGAAGTATACATGACCTTGCCAAAAGGGATGACTACTTCTTCACCAAACCAAGTTTGTAGACTTCTGAAATCACTCTATGGATTAAAACAATCCAGCAGGCAGTGGTTTGAGAAGTTATCTAAAGTTCTTCTCAAAAATAACTACAAACAATGTGCTTGTGATCATTCATTATTCATTTATAACTCTGCACATTCTTTCACATTTCTTCTAATTTATGTTGATGATCTGTTGATTGTAGGAAATGACATTACAATCATCAACAACACAAAACAAATTCTGCATACACACTTCCATTTGAAGGACCTTGGACCATTGAAGTACTTTTTAGGCATTGAAGTTGCAAGGAACACAACAAGAATCAACATCAATGAGAGGAAATATACCCTCGATTTACTCTCATCAGCTGGACTCCTTGCTTGCAAACCGGCTAAAACTCCTATGGCTCGTGACACAAGACTCTCAGCAACTAAAGGAAACACTATGACTGATCCAACAAAATTCAGACGTCTCATGGGACAACTGATATATCTTCTCAATACGCGTTCAGATATTGCATATGATGTACAACAACTCAGTCAACATATGCAAACTCCAACAGACATCCACTATGAGGCTGCCTTGCGTGTTTTATGTTATCTTAAAAGTCACCCAGCACAAGGCATTTTCTTTCCCAGCACACAACAACTTCAACTTAAAGCTTTCTCCGACTCTGACTGGGCAACTTGCCCCGACACTAGAAGATCAATCACAGGATACTGCATCTACTTAGGACAATCGCTCATCTCATGGAAATCGAAGAAACAGCCAACAGTTTCACGAAGTTCAACAGAAGCAGAATACAGATCAATGGCAACAACGGTCTGCGAAATTCAATGGATCACGAATCTACTTCAAGAGCTCAAGATACCTCTTCAAACACCTGCCAACTTGTATTGTGACAATGCTTCAGCTCGACACATTGCAAGCAATTCCTCCTTTCATGAACGTACAAAGCACATCGACCTCGACTGCCACCTTGTAAGGGAAAAGGTGCAACAGCGTCTATTTCATCTACTGCCAGTAACTTCACAACAACAACTCGCAGACGTATTCACAAAACCATTAGACACAACACCTTTTATTGATAATATTTCTAAGCTAGGACTTCATTCTATATATTCCTAGCTTATGGGGGGCTATTAGAATACATTATTATCCTATTGGGCTCTTAGTTAACAGATTATTGCTTTGGGCTCATATTGTTAAATGGGCTTTAGCATCTTAGGTCCAATATATAAACACATGTACCCTAGCTATTTCAATTCAATTCATACATTCAAATTTCTATTCTTGCCACCAATGTTAATTCATCATCTTCTCCAAACTAGCATCTAAACACTGCAATATATATCTTGATTTGGTCAAAAACCTCTTAATTTTGATCCTCCCAAACAAACTCTTGTTTGGCCTTTAGTTTTACCATTGGCATGAGCACAGTGATCTTTCTTAACATATTCACAATGAATCTTTATATGAAGTTTACATTGCCTGAAAAGACTAGAATTATTTTTTGGTTGGCGGAGGTGGCATTTCTATAATGACTTTGGATATGTTCTTGTCGACCTCAATTTCTTTCTTACGGAATAAAAACCCATAAAATTTATTGTCGATACACCAAAACACACATTTCTTTGCTTATATTTTAAGTTTGTGTTTTCACATTCCTTCGATGAAAACTTATACAAACTTTCCTATGATGATATGGAAGATCATGTTATATCTCTTTGGTAGGTAGCTCTAGTGTTCTTCAAACTAAAATGTTGTCTTATAAATATAGCCTTTGTCGTTGAAAATTTGGTTGTAGCAAACATGATCGTCCATGTAACTTAGGAGTTCATATCTTAATGTTGCATCAAATATCATGTCATCTAACAATATTGGATAGTCATCTTTGGGTGTCTCCTGATACAAATAATTAAAATTAACACCAAAAAATCTTTTTACGACTTGTACTATATTTTTCCAACCATTTGGCGTACCTAGTTGTTCTGATGAGTGTAACACCTAAGAATATATATGTTTATAAAAAACATTTAAAGAATCAACTTTCGCATTGAATACATTATTTCAATTTATATATACAACCAAAAGGTGTAAGCAACAATTTTTCTTCAAGTACGAGATACATTTATTGAAATACAATAGCTCTAATACAAAATAGATGCAACAATTTAAAACTAAATGGAAAGGAAACTAGGTTTTCAACTTCATACTTTCTTCTGCTAACCCTTTATTGCAACATGTCTATGTAAAACTAACGCTAAGTGTTAATTCCTTATGATGCAATGATAATTGTTATTATATGCAAATTCTATGAATGACAATTGTTGATTCCAACTAACTTTGTCTTATAAAATACAAGCCTAAAACATGTCTTCTAGTTTCAAAACCGTATTCTTAAAATATCCATCTATTTGATGATGCTTTATCGTGCTAAGATTCAACTTTGTTTACAAAGCTTGATAAAGTTCTCTTTGAAATCTCAAAGTGAATTTTGGATCCCTGTTGGATATAACCTTGACAGGTGCTCCATGTAGTTTCATTATCCTTATAATGAAAAATCTGGCTAATTGAGTTGAGTTGTAAGTTGCCTTAATTGATAAAAAGTGAGTTGAATTGGTTATTTTGCCCATAAGTACCCATATCGAGTCATGGCCTTTTTGGGTTCAATTTAAGCATGTCCATTGAAGTCTTTTACCATTTCCACTTTGGTATCTTCAAGGGATGAATCATAACTTATTGGAACACAAAGTATTAAACTATAAACTCTAGTATATTTGTCTTTATTCTTGACCACTGGTAGCCCTTCTTCCGATCACGGTGCATTTCAGTTGAGACATGATATATCATGAAATAACTTTTATAAGATTCTTCTAAAACTATTCGTTGGTGTAAGTCCTAGAGGCCAATAATTTTATTAGAACTTAGTACATGTATCGAATTATTTAGTAATAATTAAAAAGACATTTCTTTATTAGTTTCATTTTCCCAAAATAATAAAGTCCCTAGAATAACTAGTCGGTTTAACGAAATATTAAGTTTGACTTGATCATGAGATCCCATTAAACATAAGGATACTATTTTTAAAGTATTCGTAGTCGAGCTTTATTGTAAAGTGAGATAATATTAAAGCATTAGGACTATTATGTAGATAGACTGATAATCACATCTCATCGATCATGGATAAAGAGTTATCAAGTCTTAACATAGGTATGAATATTAGAAGTAATATTTATACTTGATTGCCCCCCTACGAGAATACTACATAACATATTATGCAATGTGTCATAAGTTATTCTCATGGTGATAGTGGTGTATACCATCCTTCGACCTGAAATCATTATGGAGCCTAGATGTAGAGTCGAGTACTTTATTGTTGATCAAACATTATTCGTAACTGGATGACTAGAAAGACAGTTGATGGGTACTCCACAAAGCATGCAGAGGGACATGACTGACCTATATGGAATTTGCCCATCCTTCTTAACATGATAAATGTATTAGGGCCAATATTGACTTGGACAAGGGTGGCACAGTCTACGTCTTGTGTTTAATATAGACATAAGGTCAAAAGGATAATTGTACACACAAGTATTATCACTGAAATTCTGGCACTTACAACAAATGTCAAGACAGATGTCCTAACAACACACAATATCAAGATAGATGTTATAACATCTGTTGACTTACAGAATAATTATCAAATTGAAAACTTAATGCAGAAAGATAAAGAACAAAATAATTGTTAACACAGTTCAGTGCAAACAACACCTAATCTGGGGGCTATCAAGCCAAGAAGGAAGCCACTATCAACAATATTAGTTCAAAGCTAAACACCCTAGTTTACAACTTATCTCCTAATCACTACCCATCACTACTTTTGCCTAGAAGTCGACACATAGACCTAAGAAATCGCCATCCCACTTCTAATCACCGTAGTGATAAAACAGTCACACACCCTGTGACTATGGGAACCCAAGTAGAAAGATTACACTTCCCAATAAACAAAATACTTAGTTAAGCATCCTAACTAATAACAATACTTGATCGTGCTTAAAAGCTTTGATCAAGAACAACACCCAACTCTTTTGCTTAAAAGCTTCAAGAGTGATAACACACGTTCACCTTAATTTATCAGAAGATACATGAGTGACACAAATAAACAGAAAACACGAAGAAAAAAAATTAAGAACTCCCAAAACAACAACCCTTATTGCTCCTACGGTTTTCCTTACAAGAAAGCTTGGTTAACTAGGTTTTCCAAGTTTCCTTTTTATTGATACTTGTAAAATGGGCTTGGACTTCAATTTGAATCATATCTTCTCTTTTCCGAAACAGTTGCAATATCTTTTTACAGATTAGGAACAAATAAAAGTCAAATCAAATCAAATCTTAGTTTTCCAAAAATTACAAAGATTCTTTTTTCTAAAAACAAAGACTAATCTAACTAATCAGTATTTGTCCTAATCACCCCTTGATTTCCTGCACCTGTAATGATTATCTGAATATTCTATATTCTCATTTTTTTCAATAAAATCTTTTAAGGTTTAAAAATAGTCTGAACTGTCAGGATGTTCTGGTGTAGAATGTCACAACATCTGGCAGAACATCTGTCCACACACATAACAACAAAACATGTTATGACAGTAGAACAAGATGTTACAACATCTTGTTCAACATCAGTTAAGAACCATGTTTTAGCAAAATTATGCCAATACAAAACCAGGGAACTAGCGATATACCCCTTTGGAAAAATTTGGCTAAAAAAACCAAATAATAGTTTAAGTCTTGGAGATAAAACACATTTACATGATAGCATGCAAATTTAAACACAAACTGCAGAGATATATCAGAGATTGCACATCAATTACACAAAAGACTTCTTCTTCAAAGCTCTTTGGAGCTTATACAAACAGACATGTCCATTACCCCCCTGTCATAAATAACCAGTACTCCCCCTCAAAGGGATACCAGAACATGAACTACTCAAGTTCACACATCAAAGGCATATGCACTAAAAGATAATTAAAATGTCTCGCAATCAACAGGATATCAGAACATCTTACACATATTCTTAAATCTCCAGTCTTCAATCTTTAGTAGTAACAACATCAAAATCAACCAGTATGATAGACTATCATGCTCCCCCTAAATAATTGCAGCAGACAACAACAATAGCTACTTTTTCCTTAGCAGTAGCACGACAGTCAAGATGTATGCCAACCAATTAACATGCTGTAACATGTGTTGTGACATCAGGACAATTAAACACACTAAGTCATTAACACTTTACTCCCATTTTTTAGCCAAAAATTGACAAAAATAGAGTAAATATAAACATATGGAAGCACACAAATATTGCAATCAAGCAACACACACTGCTTGAAACATGTGTTCGTGCAAACAACCCAAACCTATAGTAATGGTAGAGGAATGATTGGTGGGAATCCAATTGGCGGTCCTAATCCTGTGAAGCACAACATATAATTTGCCCTTCTTTGGCCATTGTTTAACCTGTTTAGCCATGATATCCTTGCAAACAGTATTATCATAATCATCTTCCTTATCACCCGCAGATTTACCTTTAGACACAACCTCTTGAGATTTCTCAGGGAACTCAATAAGCACAAACTCATTGTTAGACTTATAGTCTACCTCATTTTCCAGAGCATCATTATGCTGAGATGATGTTCCACCATCTTTGTTACAATCAGTCTCTTTCTTAATGACCACATCATCAACCACAAAAGAAGTATGGGCTATATGACTAGTATCAACAACCTTAGGTTTCCACTCCTTTCTAGTTTTAATCTTTACATGGTTAGCCCTAGGTTGAGGTGAATGTTTTCAATAACCATACAATTTATAGAAGAATGGTTTTATGTGACCATATTTACCACAGTAATGACATTTACAAGGCTAAAGCTTGGTTTTAGTCTAAGTTTTCTGAGGTCTGGCAGGATGTTGTAACATTTTTCAGATATTATGAGTCCATCTTTCACTTCAGCAGTAACAAATTTTGACACTGGATTTTTTCTTTGATTATTTAGAGACTGATAATTAAACCCTATACTAGTAAATATTTTACGTCCTTTCTCAACTTGAAGAATTTCATCCAACACTTCAGATCCATTTTTCAACATTCTTATGGATCTGGTCATGTTTTTTCAAGTTTAGAATTCAATAAGGTTACCTCTTTTTGAAGGTCAAGGATAGTATATGACAATTTTTCTTTTTCAACATGTCGTTGAGATATAATTTCCTTCTGTTTTTCTCATTGTTGACAAACTTCTTTACTTTTGATTAGCAATTCTTTGTAAGAAGCAACTTGCTCATCATAAGTTATTTCTTCATCACAGGATTCTACATTAGAAGCCAACCTTCTAGTTAACACAGTAACAGGCTTGGCAGATTCATCATCAGGATCATTTTCCTCATCAGACCAAGAAATAGAAAGCCCCTTAAGTTGTTTCTTGAGATAGGTAGAGCATTCTGCTCTAATATGTCCAAAGCCTTCACATTCATCACACATAATACCTTTACTTTGATTGGCATTTTCTTCTATTCCAACTTTTATTTGAGTATTTTAGTCCTTGCTGATGTCAAGATTGATGTTCTCGACATTTGATCCAAACCTTCTATCTACTCTCTTTAGTACCTGGTTGAATTGCTTTCAAAGTAACACAATAGCATTGGATAACCCTTTATCAATATCTATGTCACGTTGCTCCTCTTCCTCTACAGTGTTAGAGACAAAAGTTTGAAGTGAGCTAACAAGTTCATCAACCCTCATGGTGCTGATGTCCTGAGTGTCATACCCCAATTTTTGCCCCATGCATTTCATTCCACTAGATCATTTGCATATCATTCATTCAATAAGGCATGGGTTCAAAGAATCGACATTTTGTGCAAGATTGGGGTTTGGTTCCTACCAATTTATTTCTTCATCATTAAGCATCCAAAGTCAGAGGATTATGGTACATTTCATCATGTTTGAGTTTGCTAAATTTAACTAAGGATAATTTTCATCAACAGGAAGAAAAAGTTTTATCTCAACAAATGATGCCTTACGTTTTCTTTTGAGAATTTATTGATTCAAGGCATTCTTTTTTGGGTTCTTATCACACTCGTGATTAAGGAAAAGTTGTGCATCAAGGTGATTATTGTTGAATTGAGATTGAAACATAGCATGAAAGTTTACTTGATGCAATTTTGTGACGAACGAATCTTGATTCAAGATCTCAAAGTTATGATTTGTCAATGTTTGATTTAAGGCTAAGGTAAGAAGATTCATTCATGTGATTCCTTGATATATAAGGTACAAATGAGTAAAGGAATACATTGTCAAGTTACAAATATCAAAGTTCATCACATTGTTCATTACTCATTCAAGATATTATTCAAATTTTCAAGTTGCATTCAAAGATGTCACCAAATAACCATTCAAAATTCATTCAATATAGGTACAAGATATTATGATGTTTCATTTATTGAAGTACTATAATAAAGGAATTACAAGAGATTTCATGCTAATTTAATTTTAGTCCTCAAAACTTCCATGCCTTCAACATTCTTCAAACATCCTTCTTGCTCATTTCCAATGACCTTGTTTCATGTTGCATAAAACCTACATAAACAAAACACAAAAACAGGCCCATTAAGCTCATTTGCAGCACTAATTCAAACACAAAAATCAGAAAAAGTGTGGAGTGCACAAGATGACAAACACATAGAAATAGCAAGAAAGTGGCAAAACACAAACTGTCACATGAAAGTCAGCCTGCTATCTTTCCCATGATTCCAAACCAAATTTGAATTCATCCAACCTTAGCATTTGAACCGAACCTATGCACTATATAATAACTCTCTAATTCTCATTCAAGGAGGTAGAATAAAGTAAAGGAAGCCGCCACAACAAGAACAAACAACTGAAAGTTCTCTCAAACAGAACTCTCTCCAAGCCTCACACATTTCGATTGGGGTTAGGGTTGTGTGGGGAAAAGGTTTATTTGATTGAATGTTGTTGTGTTTGTTCTGAAGATCTGAACCGCGAGCAGAGAGAAACATAGAGAGTGAGTATCCATGGCAAAATTTCTGTTAGTTTGAGCAGCGAAATCAAATGATTGAGAGATTGGATTTCGTTATTGTTGTTTGTAATGAACGTAGAGAGAAGTGCTTGTTCTTGATTCAGAAAAATGGGCGATCGACATGGTTAGGTTGGGGCTAGTTTTTTATGAACCCGGTTTGTTGAGAACCCGGTTTTGAACCGATCCGCCCCTAGAAACCCACGATTTTTTGTTTGTTCTCGGGCCAGCATCCATCTCCTAGGTCAGTTTCTCGTGGCCCATTTTCTCTTTGTTTTATTTTATCTTTGGGTTTTTCTTTCTATCTTGTTTTTTTTTAAATTATAAAAAATATATATAGAAACTAAAAAATGATAATTAGTTCTTTCATAATTAGATTTTCTTTCATATAAAAATCAAAGAAATATTTTAGACTTGTTTTTTTTTTCTTTTCAAAATATAAATTATCTTTCTTTTAGATGTATGCTTAGTATCTTACTATCAATATATCCTCTTAGAAATAGTCCTGATTGTGCATGAATGCTTGCTTGTTCGTTCGTTTGTTTATGTCTCTTTTGAATAATCTTCTTAGTTAGTCTTTATCATTGTCATCAATAATATATCAAACCATTTTTCAATCATAAAATTCTAGATCCAATGTCGAGTTTCTTTTCAAAATCTTTTTCCTTAATCAAATAAGATTAAATAGAGGAGTGGGAAGTTCGGTTCGTATCTCCTCTTTAACTAATTGAACACGAGCCTTTTTTTACTTAGCTATTCAAATGGTACAATCCAATTAAATAATTTTAAATAAACCAAGGATAGTTTGACTCAATAAATGACAGAACGAGAAAGCAGGAAGTTCAGTTCCTACCTCTCTCACAAGTATCTGTTGATCATCTGTCCTTAACGCGTCAAAACTAAACCCGTCTCATTTCTTCTCAATAAAAGAGTTAAATGGGAAAGATGGAAGTTCGGTTCTAATCTTTTCCTAAGTGTTGAATATATGGGTTGTCAGGACTCAAGTATTTGACACTCATACTCAATAAAATCAACCTAAAACTCACCTTATTTATTTTCAATAAAAGAGTTCAATGGGAAAGATGGAAGTTCAGTTCTAATCTTTTCCTAGGTTTGAATATATGGGTTGTCAGGAGTCAAGTATCCAATACTCATACTCCTTAAAATCAACCAACAAACTCGTAGTTTTTATCCCGAACTACGAATGCTCAGACTTTCCCATTGCACGAGGGAGTACGTAGGCACAAGACGTGATGTCTTGGCGAGCACAGTAATAAAAAACAAAAACCCCTTTTCTTTTCTCTTTTCTCGTAATAATTAGAAGAACACAAACTAACATACTAACACAAAGATAACTAAATGGGTCCTGTCGAGTACGACGGATGTGAGGAGTGCTAATACTTTCCCCTCGCATAACCGACTCCCGAACCCTCTCTTGGTTGTGTAGACCATTTCTTTTCTCCCATGGGTTTTATTCGATATTTTCCCTTTCCTTTTGGAATAAATAAATACTTGTGGTGACTCTGTTGTATATTGAGTGTTCCTTACGCTCGTGGTATGATTTTTTGGTCGGCCGCGACAATGAGCTTTTTCAATTGTTGTCACCTTTATGCCAAATTTCCTAGGTAGAGACCTAATAATTTTTCTTACAAGTTTTTCTTCTGACATCTTTTCTCCCAAGGCACTAGATCCATTTGCAATTTCAAGAATCTTCATGTGACATTGCTGGATAGTTTCATCATCATTCATCTTCATATTTTCAAATTTGGAAGTGAGAAGATGAAGTCTAGACATCTTTACCTTTAATGTGCCTTCATAAGTTGTTTTGAGGATTTCCTAAACATCCTGACTACAGTACAAGTGTTGATCAACCAGAAAACATTTTTGTCTACTCCATTGAATAGAGCATTCAGAGTTTTGGAGTTTCCAAGAGCAGATTTATGATCCTCGTCAGACCAATCTCACTACTAAAAAAAACGCTATTAGAGACCGATTTAGACACCAAAATATTTTGGTCACAATAGTGACCGAATTAGCCACCAAATAAAAGTAAGAAATATTTTGGTGGCTAAATAGGTCACAAAATTAAATTAGCTACGGAATTATCAACTGAAAAAGTTGTGACCGAAATATCAGTCTCTAATATGTATAGTTATGCCAAAACCAGAGCAGTTCGTCATATTTATTAATTTTGTACAAGAAATCTGCGACTGGATTATCGGTCACTAGAGACCAAAATTTCAGTCACTATTAAACATATTTATTATTTTTGTTTTCCGACTCATTGTGTTAAATTATCTTTATTGAACTTTTACTCTCTCTTTATTAATAATTAATTCCTTCACAAGATTTAGTTTTTTTAGCGGTAAAATTACCTCCTAATTTTTAGTTCTCTTCTTTTCCTTTGAATAAAAGTACAGGGGCTAAATTCATTTTAAACTATAATATTTATTCTTATTAAAAGATATAAATAAATAAAATGTTCAACTTTTCAACTCCCACCTTATTATAAAATAAACATCCATAGGCCAAAATATTTTAAAATAAAAAATAATAATACTTTTTTTATTGCAGAGTTAAATTATTCAATGAAAAACAAAACAAAACATTAATATTTATCACTCTCTACTTTTTTCTAAAATTAAGCCTCACACAATTAAGGGGAGAATTTGTTTGAAACAAAAACATAGTGAAAACCGTGTACCCTAACCCCATCTCCCTCTCACACTCATTCTTCTCATTTGACAGATTCTTTCATTGTAATTCTATCGTTGTTAGACTGCAACATTTGTCACCTTCATCATATATGGAGCCATGGCCGTGTTGACTCCAAGGTAAGTCTCAAAATTCTTTTGTTCTTGTCTAATTTCTGACTAAAACCTAAGTTTCTAGTCAATTTCATAGAAAAACTTTTATGTTGTTTGGTAATTGTAGAGATTGTAAACCCTAAATTTCTTGTGAAAAGTTTGTAAATTCCTAATATTTCTTAACTTTTTCAATACTCGTGCAAAATTTTATTTGAGACTCACAATTGATAAGTCCTACTGCTTACTACTGTATCTACACTGCACAAAGAAGATAGGAAATCAAGGTAATTGCATTTTTTCTCATAAAAATAACTCATTTTGTTACATATGATTCTAATTTCTATTGAAAAATTAAGAGGGGAATTGCAAGTAAGACTGGTTTGTGTGATTTCTGTTTAGGTGTTCTATTGAGATCTTTTGTGAATATGATTTTGAACTTGCAATGTTAGAACTAAATTGATTGCCATGATAACTTTTATGTTACTTTAGTTAAGCATATGTGGGAAAATTTGGTGTTGATGGGTTTGTGTTGGAACTAAGACTACTCTTTTGTTTCTTGATGGATTGAAATTTATGAAGTTATGATGTTAACCATAGTCAACAACTTATTGATCAGATATTTCTGCCTGGTTTTCTTTGAATTGTTAGTGGTGGTGATATATGTTGGAGTAGACAATAGAATAGATTTCTTGTATTTTCAATGTCATATTTAACATTTAGAGTTATGTAATGTCATAGTTTTTTCTACTTTTAAAAAAAGCAAAATTTTGTATCTAATCAAAACAAGTAAAAGTGTTAAAGTATTTGGTACTCTGTCGACTAAGTTTATAGATAGAGTCCAATTAATAAAATTTATTTAGGTGTTTGATTTCTAAGCATGTTCATACTGGCAGAGTCATATTATAAACATTTAATTCAAAGTAAAACCTCTCTTGATTTTAGAGATTCAATGGATATATATAGTGTGTATATGTTATGAAATATCACTACATGTTGAATGACAAAAAATAGTGTATAATTGTTCCATCCATGTTATGTAATATTTGTGTGTATAGCATGTGTCTAGCTTTAAAGAGCTCACATGATAGATCATATGTGTGTATGTGTTTGTTTTAAAATTCGAACCACAACCAAGTAACTTACATTATTAACAAAAAGGAAACTAACACTTGTCAACCGACGAGCTCCCTCCGACAGTCTCGGTTCGTTTTGTTTCCCAATTTTTTTTGATGATTCATGTTTGAATTTGTTGTTTGTTTTGTGTATAAATTGAATAAAGGGGTAGTAATGGGAAAGAAAGAAAATCATTAAGAGAGGGAATGCATGTTGCTTTTTCTTTTCCACTTATATCACATACTGTACGTGGATAATATATCCCCCTCTATTTCTATTATTCATTTTGTTTTTCTTGTTAATGATAAAGATGCTATTATGTTCACTTGTCAATTTAAATTTGAAACTACAAATTTCAACCATAATAGTAATCAAGTCTAACCTGCATAATTTAACTTGCATAATTTTCCATGGTAGCTACCCAAAATGAATAGGATAGGGCCATAATAACTTCAAGTGTTACAAAATAAAGTAAAATGATGTATAGTATTCAGAATTAATTGAAAAAATGGATAAAACAATAACCTGATCAAAACAACTCTATGTATCTAAGCACATAAATAACAGATAGTTACTTGGGGAATTAGAAGATTCTAAGAATCCAATCACACGTCAATATAGATACACTCGCTGGAGGTCATCTTATGTAAACACACACACACACACACAAAGAAAATAAACATGTAAGTAAACAGTTTAGTAATTATTAGCTTTCACTAATCTAAATATTGTTTTAGGTAGTTATATATGTATATTTATAATAAATTTGATATATTTTAATGCATGCTTCTTTCTTTCCAGCAATAGGTTTCTAGTAGGGAATTACTGATACATTGTTGGTCTTTCTATCCACATGTATTCTCAAAATATTATTTTATAATTGTGTGCTGGACTCAACACATGGACATCTGACTAGATCGTAATTGGATGTATAATAGGCTAAATCCTTGCCGAAAGGGGTAGACTAAAGAGTTTTGTTGTGTCATTTGCAAGCAGACGAAATTACCGTGGTTCAAGTTCCTCGTCAACTCAATGGGTGCAAAGGCATGAATTCGAAGAATTAAAAATTGAAAGGGAAGAGATGAGAATTGAAAGTGAAGAAATGAGAAATGAAAGGGATGAACTTCGTGATATGTTAAAACAATTGATGAAAAGCTTACACTTTCGGCCCAAGCCATATATTAGAGATCAAGTTCATGAAGATGATGTGGTTGATGATAATGATGACGTGGCTGATGATAATGATGATATGTGTTATGATAATGATGATATGTGTTATGATAATGATGATGTGCCTAATGATGGTGATGAATTAGTTCAAGAATGACAAGTGTAGTAGTGTGGCTTAATTTTTTATGTTTTGGAGTTAGTATATTGCTTTTTGTATGCAAGAATTGAAAGGGATTTATTCCCTCTTTTGTAAGTTTGAAGATGTTGAAGATCATCCATTTACTGATTATGTATCGTTTGATAAGTATTTGGTAATACTTAAATATATTATGTTCATATGGTTGTTTGCTTGTTTAATTGTTTGGTGTGTATGAAATAATTTTACAGATATTAAATTAAATCTAAAAAATTGCTACTCGGAAATGTAAATTATTAATAATAATTATAATAAAAAAACTCAGATTTCAGAGACCGAAATAGAGACTGAATTTATCATACAATGTTTCTTAATCGGTAGCAAATTCGGTCACAACAAACATATAAATTAATTCAAAATCAGTCACAAAAATGGTCTTTGAATTCGAAATATGGGTTCGGTCGCTGGTTTCCGTCTCTGAAATCAGTCACTAAATTTGGTCTCTGAAATCAGTCACTAAATTCGGTCACTAAAGATCGGTCATTAAAATGATTGCTACGAACTAGCGACCAGGGTTTTCGCTACTACCCAATTTTGGTCGCGAATTTGGTCGCTGATGAATTTAGTGACTAATTTTGCAGATTTTTAGTCTCTAAATCGGTCTCTAAAGGCGAGATTTTTAGAAGTGTCTTTTTCAGGTTTTAAAGACACATTCCTTTTTTTTTGTCTTTATCAACCAGATGCTCCCATACTTTTAAAACAACTGTTCTAGACTGGGCCAAGGTTAGGGCCAACATAGTTTCGGCCCAGTAAACCTCAGAGGCCCAAGTTCCTCCGTGGCCCACCTCTGCGTCTGAGGTGCCCACTTTAGACATGCTCGGCAAGACCGTCTTCACAGACCATATAGCGCCCGGCAGGACTGCTCCCCGCGAGCCAATCGACGCCCGACACGAGTGCTCCCTCGCGAGCATCACTCGTTGCCGAGGACCCTGCTCCTCGCAGGGCTCCTTCATATCCAACCCTCCGAGTAATACGGAGCCAACGTGGCCCCTAAAAGACCGCGCCTCCCTTAAACTTTGGAGCGGTTAACCAGGACAGAGGGCACTCACGCACCTCCGATATTTCCGCTCAGGAAACCTGGCAGTCTCCTAGTTGGGCTTGGGAGTCCAACCCAGTAGTGAGATCATGGCCCAACGCTGGGGGCTATAAATACCCTCTTTCACTAGAGGGTCAGGTATTCACTTCTTTCTAACCTTTAGCTCGTACTTGCACTCCTTTGCTCGTCTACTCACTTTGGCATCGGAGTACCTTGCAGGTACACCCCCTCCTCTTTCCTAGAAGATCCAGTCCGAGCAGTCAGCGACGATTCTTCTGATCAGGTACGATCAGTGGCGCCGTCTGTGGGAATCTTGCTTCCCCTTCTTTAACAAACGAAGATCAAAGCTAATCCATTCACGATCGTCATGGCTGACAACAACAACATCCCAAATCCTGATCCCTTCCTCCTGCAACAGCTGATCGAGGAATCCACCCGCGAGGGGACGAATCGTCGTTGGCGGGAAGGACAGCAGCACACCCCTGCCGGGCAGAGAAGGCCGATGCATGAGACCTCACAACCTAGGGGGCAGCAGATCCAGAACATCCAGCAGCTGCAAGGCCTCCAACAGGTTCAGAATGTTGAACAAGTTCCTCCCGAGGAACACGTTCAGAACGGGGAGGACGAGCAGGTTTGACCCCATAATGGACCAGAACGACCCCAGAATGAGAATGAGACTGACGCCAGAGACGGGCATGTTGCCTCCTCGTTCACCCACACCTCCGACAGGCGAAGAGTCCGTCACGAAGAAGAGGAAGAGCAGATCAACATCCCCGAGGGTGCTGACCCCACCACCGCCCTCTTGCTCAAGGAACTGCAGAAGACAAACAGCCTCCTCCGACTTCAAGACGACCGCATCCACGAGCTGGAAAGGAAGCGACGATACCGCTCCCCCCGCGAAGGCGCTATCGGTCACGTTCCTATTCCTCCTCGCGCTCACCACCGAGGAGATACCGTCGGCGTTCCCCATCCTCCTCACGCTCTCCGCCTAGAAGATACCATCGCCGGAGATCATATTCCCGCTCTCCACCACGAAAGAGCAGGAGAAATCAGAGACCTGAAGTCACTGAAACAGGAAGCCTCTCCCCTGAACGGGATCACCGAGCCCCTTCCAAAGCTGTGCTGAAACCCCGCAAACGTTCCCTTCCTCGGGACAACCGCGCGAGTCCAGACAAAATCCAAGGAAAGCCCCAGCGAGGCAGACACTCAACCTCCCCGGGACCAAGTGACGAGGAGGACTTCCGCAGCCCTTTGTCCGAAAGCATCCGGAGATCCCGTCTCCCACGGAGGATGGAGAAACCACCAGTTTTGGACCAATACGACGGAACAACTGACCCTGACGACCATATTCGGAGCATCGAAGCCGTCATGGATTATCACGTCGTCCGAGGATCCATCAAATGCCGCATCTTTCCGACCACCCTCAGGAAAGGAGCGATGACTTGGTACAGGAACCTTCGCCCCAACTTCATCCACTCCTGGACCGAGCTCAAAGAACTTTTTTTGAGCCACTTCACAGCCTCCCGCTGTTAGAACAAGATTTGTTCTTATCAATTATCTTAGTTTTGATGATAACAATAATATGAATTTTGCTTAAGATAATATGGTACTCTAATCCAATGCAATTTCCCTTTCAGGAAATATATATAAAGAGTACGCATAATTCAGCGCTCAGAAGATGTGTCTCAAATGGTTCAGCATGCAACATCAGAACATGGTCTGGCAAGACATCAGAAGATGGTCGAAGCAGAATCAGAACATGGGTCTATGGAAGCATCAGAAGAACATGAGATCAGAAGCACTGAAGATCAGGAGATGGTATCACGCTCAGAAGCACTTCAAGGTCAGAAGATGCTGTGCACCAAGCTGTTTGACTCTGATGATATTCAAACGTCGTATTCACAAACATCAGATCAGAAGGAAGTACACGTGGCAGACTACGCTGACTGACAAAAGGAACGTTAAAGCTACTAAAGGCTACGTCAGTAGACACAGCGTGAACAAGGCTCGAGGTAGTTGACAAAAGCGTATAACATTAAATGCAAAGCTGTACGGAACACGCAAAGCATTAAATGCATTCAACGGTCATCTTCTCAACGCCTATAAATATGAAGTTCTGATGAGAAGCAAGGTTAACGATTTCGCACCAATACAATTCAAATTAACTTGCTGAAACGCTGTTCAAATCTAAACTCAGAATCTTCATCTTCATCAAAGCTCACTACATTGCTGTTGTAATATCTTAGTGAGATTAAGCTTAAATTGTAAGAGAAATATCACAGTTGTGATTATCGCTTTTAAGAAGCATTTGTAAACTCTTGAATAGATTACATTAAGTTGTAAGGAACTAGAGTGATCAGTTGATCAGTATACTCTAGGAAGTCTTAGCAGTTAGCTGAGCAGGAAGTCTTAGCAGTTAGCTGAGCAGGAAGTCTTGGCAGTTGGCTGAGCAGGAAGTCTTGGCAGTTGGCTGAGCAGAAAGTCTTAGGAGTGAACTAAGCCTAGAGTGATCGTGTTGATCAGTAGACTCTAGAAAAGTCTTAGGAGTGAACTAAGCAGTTGTTCCTGGAGTGATCAGGTTGTGATCAGAAGACTCTGGAAGACTTAGTTGCGGCTAAGTGGAAAACCATTGTAATCCGTGCGATTAGTGGATTAAATCCTCAGTTGAGGTAAATCATCTCTGCGGGGGTGGACTGGAGTAGCTTCGTTAACAGCGAACCAGGATAAAAATAATTGTGCATTTTATTTTTATCGCTCAAGTTTTTAAGTCACACTTATTCAATCCCCCCCTTTCTAAGTGTTTTTCTATCCTTCAATTGGCATCAGAGCGCCGGTTCTAAGGTGCAAGCACTTAACCGTGTTTAGAAAAGATTCAGGAAGAGAAAAACGCTTCATTTAAAAGATGGTTGATGAAAGTGAAAGGACTATACCTACACCTGCATCTACATCTGGCTCTGCTGAGCAATACAACGGTAACAATGGTTATACTAGACCGCCGGTATTTGATGGTGAAAACTTTGAATACTGGAAAGATAAACTGGAGAGTTACTTTCTGGGTCTAGATGGTGATCTATGGGATCTTCTGATGGATGGTTACAAACATCCAGTAAATGCCAGAGGCGTGAAGCTGTCAAGGCAAGAAATGAATGATGACCAAAAGAAGCTTTTCAGGAATCATCATAAATGTAGAACTGTTTTGCTGAATGCTATCTCTCATGCTGAGTATGAGAAGATATCTAACAGGGAAACGGCCTATGACATATATGAGTCCTTGAAAATGACTCATGAAGGAAATGCTCAAGTCAAGGAGACAAAAGCTCTTGCCTTAATCCAGAAGTATGAAGCCTTCAAGATGGAGGATGATGAAGACATTGAAAAGATGTTTTCAAGATTTCAAACTCTGACTGCTGGATTGAGAGTTCTTGACAAAGGTTACACCAAGGCTGATCATGTAAAGAAGATCATCAGAAGCTTACCCAGAAGATGGGGTCCGATGGTGACTGCATTCAAGATTGCGAAGAATCTGAATGAAGTTTCTCTGGAAGAGCTTATCAGTGCCTTGAGAAGCCATGAGATTGAGCTGGACGCAAATGAGCCTCAAAAGAAAGGTAAGTCTATTGCATTAAAATCTAATATCAAGAAATGCACTAACGCTTTTCAGGCTAGAGAAGAAGATCCTGAAGAATCAGAATCTGAAGAAGAAGATGAACTGTCCATGATTTCCAGAAGGCTAAATCAACTCTGGAAGACCAAGCAAAGGAAGTTCAGAGGCTTCAGAAGTTCAAGGAAATTTGAACGTGGAGAATCTTCTGATGAAAGAAGATTTGACAAAAAGAAGGTCATGTGCTATGAATGCAATGAGCCTGGACACTACAAGAATGAATGTCCAAATCTTCAGAAGGAAAGTCCCAAGAAAAAGTTTCATAAGAAGAAAGGTCTTATGGCAACCTGGGATGAGTCAGAAGATGATTCAGAAGATGAGCAGGCCAACTATGCGCTGATGGCGACAGAAGATGACGGATCAGAATCTACATCAGAATCAGATTCTGAAGAGGTATTTTCTGAACTTACTAGAGATGAGTTAGTTTCCGGTCTAACTGAACTTCTGGAACTCAAGTCTCAGATCAGTCTCAAATACAAAAAGCTGAAAAAGCAATTTGAATTTGAAACAAAGAAGCTTGAGTTGGAGAATTCTGAATTAAAGGAAAAACTTTTAAAATTATCCAATAATGTTGGATCTCCTTCTGATTCAGAAAAATCCACTCCCAGTCTGAACCATATTCTGAAAGAATATGATTTAAGTTTCAGGAAGTTCCTATCTAGAAGTATTGGCAGAAGTCAGCTAGCTTCTATGATATATGCTGTGTCTGGAAACAAAAGAGTTGGCATTGGTTATGAGGGTGAAACCCCATACAAACTTGAACCTGTTGATGAAATGAAAATTACATACAAGCCATTGTATGATCAGTTCAAGTATGGCCACTCACATGATATTAGGCACACTTCACATGCACAAAGTTTTCACAGTACACACACTAAGAAGCATGTGACACAACCTAGGAAATATCATGAAACTCACATTAAGAATTATCATGCTGTTCCTCCTATTGCTTACAATGTTAAACCCAAGTTCAATCAGAACTTGAGAAAATCTAACAAGAAAGGACCCAAAAAGATGTGGGTACCTAAGGATAAGATTATTCCTATTGCAGATATCCTTGGCTGCAAGAAGGACAAAGCACAACATGTCATGGTACCTGGACTCTGGATGCTCGCGACACATGACAGGAAGAAGGTCTATGTTCCAAGACCTGGTGCTTAAGTCTGGAGGAGAAGTCAAGTTCGGAGGAGATCAGAAGGGCAAGATAATTGGCTCTGGAACTATAAAATCTGGTAACTCTCCTTCCATCTCTAATGTACTTCTTGTAGAAGGATTAACACATAACCTTCTATCTATCAGTCAATTAAGTGACAATGGTTATGATATAATCTTTAATCAAGAGTCTTGCAAGGCTGTAAATCAGAAGGATGGCTCAATCCTATTTACAGGCAAGAGGAAGAACAACATTTATAAGACAGATCTGCAAGATCTTATGAGTCAGAAGGTGACTTGTCTTATGTCTGTTTCTGAAGAGCAGTGGATCTGGCACAGGAGATTAGGTCATGCCAGTTTGAGAAAGATCTCTCAAATTAACAAACTGAATCTTGTCAGAGGACTCCCTAATCTGAAATTCCAATCAGATGCTCTTTGTGAAGCATGTCAGAAGGGCAAGTTCTCCAAACCTGCATTCAAGTCTAAGAATGTTGTTTCTACCTCAAGGCCATTAGAACTCTTGCACATTGATCTGTTTGGACCAGTCAAAACAGCATCTGTCAGAGGAAAGAAATATGGATTAGTCATCGTAGATGATTATAGCCGCTGGACATGGGTAAAATTCTTAAAACACAAGGATGAGACTCATTCAGTGTTCTTTGATTTCTGCATTCAGATTCAATCTGAAAAAGAGTGTAAAATCATAAAGGTCAGAAGTGATCATGGTGGTGAATTTGAGAACAAATCCTTTGAAGAATTCTTCAAAGAAAATGGTATTGCCCATGATTTCTCTTGTCCTAGAACTCCACAGCAAAATGGGGTTGTAGAACGAAAGAATAGGACTCTTCAAGAAATGGCCAGAACCATGATCAATGAAACCAATATGGCTAAGCATTTCTGGGCAGAAGCAATAAACACTGCATGTTATATTCAGAATAGAATCTCTATCAGACCTATTCTAAATAAGACTCCCTATGAATTGTGGAAGAATAGAAAGCCCAACATTTCATATTTCCATCCTTTTGGATGTGTATGCTTTATTCTGAACACTAAAGATCATCTTGGTAAGTTTGATTCCAAAGCTCAAAAGTGTTTCCTTCTTGGATATTCTGAACGCTCAAAAGGCTACAGGGTATACAATACTGAAACATTGGTTGTAGAAGAATCAATCAATATCAGGTTTGATGATAAGCTTGGTTCTGAAAAACCAAAGCAGGTTGATAATTTTGCAGGTTATGATATTGACATCTCAGAAGTTGTTGAGCCAAGAAGCAACGCATCAGAAGCAGAGCTCCTCAGAAGCAAAGAATCTGAAGATCAAGTAACAGTTTCTCTGGAGGATCTAAGCATTTCTGAAGAACCATCTGTCAGAAGATCATCCAGACTCATCTCTGGTCATTCAGAAGATGTCATTCTTGGAAAGAAGGATGATCCAATCAGAACAAGAGCATTCCTTAGGAACAATGCAGACTGTCAATTAGGTCTTGTATCTTTGATCGAGCCAACTTCTGTTGATCATGCTCTAGAAGATCCAGACTGGATAATTGCTATGCAAGAAGAACTAAATCAGTTTACAAGGAATGATGTTTGGGATCTTGTTCCTAGACCAGATGGATTCAACATAATTGGTACAAAATGGGTCTTCAGAAACAAGCTTAGTGAGAAAGGTGAAGTGGTAAGGAACAAAGCCAGACTGGTGGCTCAGGGTTATAGTCAGCAAGAAGGGATTGACTACACAGAAACCTTTGCACCAGTGGCCAGGTTAGAGTCTATTCGTCTATTAATTTCTTTTGCCACTCAACATAACATCACTCTCTATCAGATGGATGTTAAGAGTGCCTTCTTAAATGGTTATATAGATGAAGAAGTTTATGTCCATCAACCTCCTGGTTTTGAAGACTCTATGTCTCCTAATCATGTTTTTAAACTTAAGAAATCATTGTATGGATTGAAACAGGCTCCCAGAGCTTGGTATGAACGCTTAAGTTCTTTCCTTCTAGATAATGGTTTCACTAGAGGAAAAGTGGACACTACTCTCTTTTGTAAAACCTTTGAAAAGGATATTTTAATTTGTCAAATATATGTAGATGATATTATTTTTGGAACATCTAATGCTACACTTGGAAAGGAGTTTGCTAAGTCTATGCAGGCTGAGTTTGAAATGAGCATGATGGGAGAACTCAAGTATTTCCTTGGAATACAAATAAATCAAACATCAGAAGGAACGTATGTTCACCAAACCAAGTATGTGAAGGAACTTCTGAAGAAGTTCAATCTTCTAGACTGCAAAGAAGCCAAAACTCCTATGCATCCAACATGCATCCTAGGTAAGGATGAGGTAAGTAAGAAGGTAGATCAGAAGCTATACAGAGGTATGATTGGATCTCTTCTATATCTGACTGCTTCTAGACCTGACATTCTGTTCAGTGTTTGTTTGTGTGCTAGATTCCAATCGGATCCTAGAGAATCTCATTTAACTGCTGTTAAGAGGATTCTAAGGTATCTGAAAGGTACTACTAATGTTGGTTTAGTTTACAGAAAATCTAAAGAATACAACTTAGTAGGATTCTGCGATGCTGATTATGCTGGAGACAGAATTGAAAGAAAAAGTACTTCAGGAAGTTGCCAATTTCTTGGAAGTCACTTAATCTCCTGGTACAGCAAGAAGCAAGCAACCATTGCTCTATCAACCACAGAAGCAGAATATGTCGCAGCTGCTGGTTGTAGTACACAGATGCTCTGGATGAAAAGTCAGTTAGAAGATTATCAGATATTTGAGAGTAACATTCCTATATTCTGTGATAATACTTCTGCTATATGTTTATCTAAGAATCCTATTCTTCATTCAAAAGCTAAACATATTGAGATAAAACATCATTTCATAAGGGACTATGTTCAGAAGGGTGTTATATCTTTAAACTTTGTTGATACAGACCATCAATGGGCTGATATCTTTACAAAACCCCTGGCTGAAGATAGGTTTAAGTTCATTCTGAAGAACATCAGTATGGATTTATGCCCAGAATGAGAAGATGAGAATTTCTCATGTATGAGTATCTTCTGAAATGAATGTGGAATATTTTTTTTAATCAGAAGTTCTGATTGAATTCGTTTAGAAATTATGATTCGGTTATTACTAACGTTTCATTGTCTAAGTTGATTCAGAACATCTTGTAAAGCAAAACAGCTGTTACGCTTTATCTCGGGATGGTAAACCTGTCGTTACTATTCATGGATAAGCGCGCGTGCAGTTGAAGGGACGCCGACCATAGGTAACTGTGCCAGTCACTTCTTTTGTCATTATTATCTCTCCTCACGTCACGTAACATTAAATGCTTTTCATCATTCGTTTCATTTTATTTTCCTTTAAATACTCTTCAAAATGGTTTTCGGTTTCCTATCTCCTTGTTTCCTTCTTAAAGATTGCCTCTCCCTCTCTTCCTTATCAAACCCTACCTGTTCATTTTTTTTGCAAACTCATCATGAATTCTTCTTCAAAACCAGCAAATAATGAGAATGATAGAAACAACAAACGAAAAGCTGTTGAAACATCACCTTCCAAACCCAAAAAGATTAAAATCACCTATGATCCTCTCAAGGTGAATCCTTTCGAAGCAATGCTGTCTGGAAATTATTCTAGACGTGTGTTTCATCCTCCTGGTGAAAGCCCTCCATCATCTCCATCTTCTTCCTCATCTCTCGACCTTCAAGACTCAGCTTCCTCTGATTTTTCCTCTCCCTTAATCTCTTCTGAAGACATCTCTTCATCTTCACCCGCTGAGGATGTTGTCTCTGGAAAAGGTGGTGGAAGATCTGCTGCAAGACCAAGTCTCCCTGATCCCTCGCCTGAAAGCCCTAGAAGCAGTCAATGAGGCGTTTCACTCCTTCATGGCATGCTGGCACAGACGTGGTCTTAGCTAGGGTCCTAGGATTTGGTCTCAGTAGTTTTATTTTTCTTTGTTGCACATCTTTTGTAATCCTTTTTTGATTTATCAATGAAAAAGTTTCCTTGTGTTTTACATTCCAGTAAATGTGTTTTACATCTGAATCTTTTTATATATACTTTTTGATGTTATGACAAAAAGGGGGAGAAAGATAAATGATAAATGATTTGATTAAATCTATCAGTTGCTGGGTAAAGGCTCCCACACATTCACTAACAAGAACTGCAAGTTCTATATGGTTTAAGTGTTTTGCAGGTACAAAGAAGTGAAATGAATCTTCAAAGCAAACACTAGAAGCAAAACCATTGAAACTGAAGCAAGCTGAGTGCTGTCAAGCTTCAGAGATCAGAAGCAAGAAAGAAGAATGAATCAGAAGCACTGATAATAGAATTTGAACATTCATGTTCTGACAAAATTCTATTTGCCCTGATACACATAATGTTATGGCTCTGATACATTATTTGCTCTGATACATGTTTTTAGCCTAAAATGCTCTGATACATTTGGCTCTGATACATATCATGTATTTGAATATACATTTTATGTTCTAACTCGTTCATGCTGACTTTTGTCGTTTAGTTTTTTGTTCTGTAACATTTCAGGATGTAGAGATGCTCAAATGATGCTCTGGTACATTCAACAATGTTCTGATACAAATCTAGCATGAAGTAATGTTAGTAGACATTCAAAGTTCTGAAGCTATCCGAGGGAAGCAGAAATCAGAAGATGTGAATGTTCTAAAAGATCCAGAAATTCAAGTTCTGAAGCTGTCCTGAATGGAAGCAGAAGTCAGAAGCTGTGAATGTTCTGAAGATCAAAGAAATTCAAGTTCTGAAGCTGTCCAATGGAAGCAGAAGTCAGAAGCTATGGATTCTCTGAAGACAGAAGCTCATATGATCGTCTCTACCGAAATAATCAGGGAAGTCTTTTATTAAAGTTCTTCGAGTATTTATTTCAGGGGGAGATTATTTATCTCAGGGGGAGATTGTTAATCTCAGGGGGAGACATATTCATATGCTTATGCTATAGCTGTGTAATTTGTCTTTTGCCGTCTACTCTTTCTGATCGCAAATTCATATCATTTATATATGTTTTTGTCATCATCAAAAAGGGGGAGATTGTTAGAACAAGATTTGTTCTTATCAATTATCTTAGTTTTGATGATAACAATAATATGAATTTTGCTTAAGATAATATGGTACTCTAATCCAATGCAATTTCCCTTTCAGGAAATATATATAAAGAGTACGCATAATTCAGCGCTCAGAAGATGTGTCTCAAATGGTTCAGCATGCAACATCAGAACATGGTCTGGCAAGACATCAGAAGATGGTCGAAGCAGAATCAGAACATGGGTCTATGGAAGCATCAGAAGAACATGAGATCAGAAGCACTGAAGATCAGAAGATGGTATCACGCTCAGAAGCACTTCAAGGTCAGAAGATGCTGTGCACCAAGCTGTTTGACTCTGATGATATTCAAACGTCGTATTCACAAACATCAGATCAGAAGGAAGTACACGTGGCAGACTACGCTGACTGACAAAAGGAACGTTAAAGCTACTAAAGGCTACGTCAGTAGACACAGCGTGAACAAGGCTCGAGGTAGTTGACAAAAGCGTATAACATTAAATGCAAAGCTGTACGGAACACGCAAAGCATTAAATGCATTCAACGGTCATCTTCTCAACGCCTATAAATATGAAGTTCTGATGAGAAGCAAGGTTAACGATTTCGCACCAATACAATTCAAATTAACTTGCTGAAACGCTGTTCAAATCTAAACTCAGAATCTTCATCTTCATCAAAGCTCACTACATTGCTGTTGTAATATCTTAGTGAGATTAAGCTTAAATTGTAAGAGAAATATCACAGTTGTGATTATCGCTTTTAAGAAGCATTTGTAAACTCTTGAATAGATTACATTAAGTTGTAAGGAACTAGAGTGATCAGTTGATCAGTATACTCTAGGAAGTCTTAGCAGTTAGCTGAGCAGGAAGTCTTAGCAGTTAGCTGAGCAGGAAGTCTTGGCAGTTGGCTGAGCAGGAAGTCTTGGCAGTTGGCTGAGCAGAAAGTCTTAGGAGTGAACTAAGCCTAGAGTGATCGTGTTGATCAGTAGACTCTAGAAAAGTCTTAGGAGTGAACTAAGCAGTTGTTCCTGGAGTGATCAGGTTGTGATCAGAAGACTCTGGAAGACTTAGTTGCGGCTAAGTGGAAAACCATTGTAATCCGTGCGATTAGTGGATTAAATCCTCAGTTGAGGTAAATCATCTCTGCGGGGGTGGACTGGAGTAGCTTCGTTAACAGCGAACCAGGATAAAAATAATTGTGCATTTTATTTTTATCGCTCAAGTTTTTAAGTCACACTTATTCAATCCCCCCCTTTCTAAGTGTTTTTCTATCCTTCACCCGCCGGCAACCAAAGTCGGAAGCGAATCTCGAGGCCGTGATCCAAGGAGCCAACGAACCTCTTTGAGATTACCTCGATAGGTTCAACAAAGAAGCCGTCCAAGTACAGACGGCCGATTACATGAAAAGATACCTCTTAGAACGAGGACTTCTCCCCGGAAGCGACTTCAAGAAGGCCATAAAAATTGAGAAGGTACACACTATGAACGCTCTCCTCCGCAAAGCCCAAGCCTTCATTGCTTTCGAGGAAGGCGAAGCAGCTGCGATCAAGGCTTCGAGGGGCAATGATGTTGCTCGTAGCTCGAACCTCGATGACTCGGGTTTGCGTCGAGGACATGATAAGAGGAAAGATGATAGGTCCCGCGACGCCAAAGAGCGCCGAGGACCGGCAGGTCGGTTCAACGACTACACTCCCCTGAACGTCTCGCGCAAAAAAATCCTGGCCGACTGCCAAAACACCGAGTTCAAGAATTCCAGCATCAGGCCCCCGAAGTCGAATCCCACCAGACCAGGGATTGACAAATCTAAATACTGTAAGTACCACAAGAGTCACGGGCATCTAACCGACGAATGCATACATCTCAAAGATGCCATCGAGACCCTAATTAAAGAGGGCCGCCTGTCGAAGTACACAAAGAAGGGAGAACCTCCCCGAAGAGAAGCCCCTCGAAACTCTGACGAGGGCAACTCACCAGACAGTAGACCGCTTCAAGTCGCGTTGTCCATAACTCGACCAGAAGACTTCATTCCTTCGGTCGGCGTGACGACTGCCTTCAGTGCATGGGAATATTTCCCGACCGCAATGGTCATATCCAACGGCGGTGACCCCGGCTCTCTCACCATCAGCTCAGTAAAAAGAAAATTCGATGAGCTGATCAGCGCCAACTCGGATCTCGCCCCTACCCTACGGAAGTTCAGAGGAAAATCAGATCCAATCACTTTCTACTTGGAAGAGCTGCCCGGCGGAGCTCCGAACGCCACAATTCCCTTGCTCGTCCGAGCTAGAATGGCAAACTTTGACATCCGATGAGTCCTGGTCGACGAAGGCAGTTCAGTCGACATCATGTATTCTCACCTCTTCCGGACACTCCAACTGGATGACTCACACCTCACTCCTTATGTAGGTTCTGACCTCCAAGGCTTCAACGGGGCTACCACCAAACCTTGGGGTTATGTTGAACTGATCGTCACCTTCGGAAAAGAGGAAGCCTCCAGGCAGGTCAAGACAAGATTCTTGGTAATCGACTGCAAGACCCTCTACAACTGCATCATCGGACGCCCTACTCTGGCCGAACTTACTGCCGTCCCCTCAACCGTGCACCTGAAGATGAAATTCTACACAAAACGGGGACGAGTAGCCACTATCAACGCGGACATCGAAGCCGCCAGAAGGATTTTCGATGCCTCCGTGAAAGGGTTGCAACTAATCGCCCCTCCATCCAACTCCAACAAGAAGCCGAGGGCCGAAGACGAACATCCTCGGGAGGATCAGCATCAGCCAACAGACGTCAGCTCAGTCGACCTAGATGCTCGGTTCACAGACGAAGAGCTGAAGAATGGCGAAGAGACGAGACCGAAGATAGCTCACCCCGTCCGGCCTATCCCAGAAGGGGACTTTGAGCTCGTCCCGCTGGGAGACAACCCCGACAAAGCGGTAAAGATCGGCAAGGGCATCCCAGATCTACCGAGGAAGCAGCTCGTAGCATGTCTCCAAGCTAACGCCGACTTATTGGCCTGGAGCGCAGCAAAAATGCCCGGACTCGACCCTGAGGTCGCCTGCCACCACCTCTCCATTGATCCAGCCGCGAAGACAGTAGTTCAACATAGGCGTCGGCAGTCTCCCGAGAAAGCGGAGGCTGCCGAGAAAGCTATAAAAGACCTCTTAGAGGCAAATTTTATTTCCGAGGCCAAGTATTCAACTTGGCTCTCAAACGTTGTACTAGTCAAAAAATCTAACGGAAAATGGAGAATGTGTGTTGATTATACCGATGTTAACCGGGCATGTCCCAAAGATGCTTATCCGTTACCTAACATTGATAGGCTGGTCGACAACTCGACCGGCTATAAATTATTATCGTTTATGGATGCTTATTCAGGTTACAACCAAATTCCCATGGCGAGGTGCGACAAGCAGTGCACGACATTCATGACCGAGTCAGGCAACTATTACTACAACGTAATGCCCTTCGGACTCAAAAACACCGGGGCCACATACCAGCGGATGATGAACAAGGTGTTCCGAGGAGAGATCGGCGACACCCTCGAGGTATACATGGACGACATGATCGTCAAATCTCGAGAAGACTCCGATCACACCACACATCTCGAACGGGTATTCGAGCAGGACAGATCCTGCATGATGCGCTTTAACCCAGAGAAATGCACCTTCGGAGTCCGGGCAGGCAAATTCCTCGGCTTCTACTTAACCGAACGAGGGATAGAAGCCAATCTGGATAAATGCCGAGCATTCTCGGAACTTCCCACCCCTAACAATAAAAAATCCATCCAAGTACTAAACGGAATGCTCACAGCGCTATCCCGCTTCGTCGCGAAATCCGCTCAGCACGCCCTCCCATTTTTTAAGTTACTACGAAAAGAAGCGACCTTCGAATGGTCCGAGGAGTGCGAGCAAGCACTATCCCATCTTAAGCAAGTACTCTCAAAACCGCCCGTCCTATCCCGACCTAGAGACAACGAGATTCTGTATCTCTACTTGGCCATCTCAAACGAGGTGGTCAGCACGGCTTTGATTCGAGAAACTGAAGACGGGCAGAAGCCCGTATACTTCACCAGCAAAGCCCTACAAGGGCCCGAGGTGCGATACCAACAGATAGAGAAAGTCGCGCTGGCCCTAATAACGGCCGCCAGGAGGCTGAGGTACTACTTCCTCGCCCACACCATCGTCGTCCGAACAGACCAACCCATCAAACAACTTCTCAGCCGACCAGACATGGCCGGGAGAATGCTAAGATGGTCCCTCGAGCTATCCGAATTCGACATACAATACGAGGGTAGGAAGGCACTGAAAGCTCAGGCGCTGGCCGATTTCGTAGCCGAGATGACCTCAATTTCCAACTGCCCGACTCCCACCAAAAATAAATGGACCATCTACGTAGATGGCGCTTCGAGCAGCTCGGGGAGCGGAGCCGGCATCATTCTGGAAAACGACGAGGGGCTCATCATCAAAGTATCGTTGGTGCTGTCTTTCACCACATCGAACAACCAGGCCGAATACGAGGCTCTTCTAGCCGGCCTGCGTCTCGCCGAAGATGTAGGCGCTCGAGAAGTCACGATCTACACCGATTCCCAGCTCGTCGCGTCCCAAATCAGCGGCGATTACCAAACCAAAAATGACGTGCTAGCCGAGTACCTCACGCTCGTCAAAGAAAAAATGAAAAGATTCTCAAAGGCAGATGTCGAACATATTCCCCGGGAACATAACTCGCGGGCCGACGTATTATCCAAACTCGCGAGCACGAGGAAGAAAGGTGGAAACAAATCGGTATTCCAAGAAATCTTGCCAAGACCGAGCATAGATAAAAGCATGCAAACTCTACATATATTCGCTATCGGCGACGACCACTGCTGGATGACCCCGGTATATAACTTCCTCACGAAGGACGAGCTCCCCTCTGACGCAAAGAAAGCCGCATCGATTAAAAGACGGGCCTGCTCGTACACTATCGTCGAGAATAAACTATACCGATGAGGTTTCTCCATTCCTCTCCTTAAATGTGTCGACGCCCCACAAGCACTCGAGATACTGCAAGAGCTTCACGAAGGGATCAACGAGCAACACCTCAGCGATCGATCGCTAGCAAGAAAGGCTCTCAGGGCCGGTTATTACTGGCCGACCATGCAGCAAGACGCCAAAGAGCACGTCCAGAAATGCAACAAATGTCAGCGTCATGCCGACATGCACTTAGCTCCCCCGAACGAGCTTAAATCTCTCTCCTCGCCTTGGCCCTTCTCCACCTGGGGAATGGACCTTCTCAGACCGTTCCCGGTCGGGTCATACCAGAATAAATACCTAGTGGTCGCTGTAGATTACTTCACGAAGTGGATAGAAGCCGAAGCGCTCGCCAAGATCACGTCTCAAAACGTACTCCGTTTTTATAAACGAAACATACTCGCTCGGTTCGGGGTACCGCAGGCCATCATAACTGACAATGGCACCCAATTCACGGATAGAAAATTCCAAGAGTTTGTGGCGAAGCTCGGCACAAAACAACATTTCACATCAGTCGAGCATCCCCAGGCGAACGGGCAAGCCGAAGCAGCCAACCGGGTCATCCTCCGAGGGCTGAAAAGGAGACTCGGCGAAGCCAAAAAAGGTTGGGTCGAAGAATTACACAGTGTACTCTGGGCATATCGGACAACACCCCACTCAACCACGGGCGAGACCCCGTTTAGGCTAACCTATGGCACCGAAGCCGTGATCCCCGTGGAAATCCGAGAGCCTTCTCGGCGTACCGAGTCACCTCTCGAAGAGGAGCTCAACGACGAGGCTATGAGGGAAGAGCTCGATATGGTTGAGGAGATCCGAGCGGGATCTTCCCTCCGAGAAGAGAAATTAAAACAACAGATAGTTCTTCGCCACAACGTCAAAGTTATCAAGCGCGAATTCGAAGTCGGCGCCCTAGTGCTCCGCAGGAACATGAAAGACTCGCGCGAGGGCAAACTAGCCCCGAACTGGGAAGGCCCATATCGAGTTTACGACAAAACCGAGAATGGCGCCTATTACCTCGAGAATCTTCTCGGCAAAAAACTTGCTCGATCTTGGAACGCTGAAAAACTCAAACGCTATTACAGTTAGACACAACCTAACGCCCCTCGGACACTTATACCGAACACAGTCGGTAGCCGGGCACGGACCCACGTCATTGGTACGAACGCAAGCGCTCCACGACAGCAACGATCGGATTTCCATATCAAAGGGCAAAACCGATTACACGGAGGAATCTACACCTAGACCCTCCGTGGCAGTACCTGCACGGCAGAACCCCAGCTCGCGATGGGATCATTCACGCCGCGAGCACTTGGCCCCAACTGCGGTCTCGTGCCCGCTAATAGCGCACATCTGCTCTGCGCACCCGGTCCGTACACCACACGCCCGGACAATTAACCTCGGCCGAGCATAACCCATAAGCAAAATATTTCTAAGTGTTGGAATACCTCCCCGGAACAAACATAGCCCGAACCTTAAAATATGCAACAATAAAAAATTCTAAAACATGCACAAGGGGATCAAAACATAGATGCGAAAAAGTAAAGTATTAACTACTGTAGCAACCTGCCCTAAAAATATAGCTTTTAGAGTCGCCACCTATTCTGAAGGGCGAATAGGAAACCCTACGCAGTATAGAGATCTGGGTAAGTTATTATAATCAGGTTGAGGGAAGGTGTTAGGCACCCTCAACCCTTTCCTATTGGCTTTGAATCTAAGGTAAAGGTTTATGGCTAAAATATTGAATAGGGGAAAAATTGAGATTTTAGGGTGGGGGACTCGCCTTGTTGCCAAGTGCCTACGTATCTCCTTATGGAGAATCAGAGTCAACGTAGTTTGGGCACAGGGTTGTACGCCTTAGAATTAGAATTGAATGTATTTGAATTTGTTTTGAAATTGTTTTGAAATGCGAAGTTCGAAGGTATTTCGAATTACCTTATCGTAGTTGTGAACATCGCAGAATTGAAGAGATGAAAATCTGTAGTATCGTGGTTTAGTGTTTTAAGATTCGGGCGTACAACCCTGATTTGATATGGCACTATTAACCGCAATGATCAATAGATTCGATCACCATAGTTAACAGATTAGTAAAGGATTGCTGGCAATTCTAATCGATTGATTCGATTATCACTTTTAGCAAATTAAAGTATTTTAATTATTAATTTATTAATTTATCGTTACCCCTCGTAATCGATAGATTCGATTACAAATAATAACGAATTGATAAGGGGAAATATGCTAATCATCATAACCAATAAGATGGTTAAAACCATTTAGCAAAATAATTATTATTTTAATTATTGGATTTGATTAAATAATTAATCGATTATTAACCATTGCGACCAATAGATTTAGTCGGAACGAATAATAAATTAAATCCTAATATCTTTGGCTACGTGGCCAATGGGATTGGGCGAACCCTAATATGTGGGTAACTTTTATAGGGTTTTTGTGATTTTTAAATAATTAAATATGATTAAATAACTTAATCGAGAAGATAGAATAGTCGGGGAAAATATTATATCCTAATCCTAATCCTAATATATTATCCTAACCCTAATTAGCAAAATTAAATTAGATGCATATTAGTACAATTAAACAATGTGTATAAATAATATATTTAAAAGTATAAAGAAACCTGGGCAGGATCTTGTGTGGAAGCTCTGTGGGTCCATAGTATGCACCCCCTTTTCCAAATGCGTTGGATCTTGAACGGAGAGAGATCCTAGGGCCTGGATGTGAGGTACAGCGTGCTCCTTCTGTATGTTGCACGTACTGAAACATGAAGAAATAATAGCCAAAAATATAACATGGACCCAGGGTTCGAACCCAGGTCTATTCCTTTACATGGATGCTTCACTTACCAATGCTGCTGCTCATTGTTTGTTATTAGTAGAATGCACATGATTATTAATATATACAACAATGTGTCTTGGATGGAAAAAAGAAACAAATGTCAAACCTGGACCCACAGTCATACGCGCGGACCAATAGAATGTGGAGAGAAGGTCCTGAAACATTGACCTGCCAATGATGTTGAGAGAGAGAAACTGAACATTTCCTCCAGCCAATCAGAACGTGCCTTCGCCGACCCGCCTGCATTGGACCGTCAGCGCCGCCGCATGGGGCTGAAACCTCCATCTTCTCCGATGGTGTGTTCTTTGGGACCTGCAAAACAGCGTGAAATAAAGAGCGAGGACCACCCTACCCCCCTAATTTGAGGTCTGCGGTTTCAATGGTGCCGTTAGTTTTCCCCGAAAACGCCTGTATATGTCCATACGAAGAAGATGAATGCTGTTGCCCTAATGACGGCATATAGAGTTTCCAGTCCAGAACCTTACATGTGATACGTCGAAACGGTCCTAAACATATCCCTGAGCGTAACTATACACAAGAGATCGATTAGAAATACGTGAATCAACGAGTTTGAAATTAAAGAACCTTACCTCCGGCGAGCTTGCATTAAGGACGTTCTGACTGCGCCTATTCCTTCCTGAGGATCGTGTTCAACTCCTGGTGGTCTCAGGAGCGTGAATGAGTCCTAGTTTTGGTTGAAAACTGCTGCAAAAAATCTCTTTTCTTATGCCCTAGCTTTGTTATTTTTTGTATCATGCAGCCTTTGTCTCCTCTCTCCTAATTTCGTCCTCCTCTCTTTGCTGAATATTTTAGAATATATGTGGATGTCTTTAGGGTTTTTGTTTGGGCTTGGATCTTTAGGTTTTCTAATAGAGGAAATTTGACATGAAACTTATATGATTTCTTTCTAAACTTGGTAAATCTCCCTCATAGACCATGCAAACAAATTTTCTATTTTATGATGTTATATGGGCCCTTATAGGATTAATAACCATACCATGAAAATTAATTCAGATGTTTTGTAATTTTAATTAATTTACTTAGCTTTTATTTGCATAAAATCCAAATAAATATGAATAAATGTTACAAAAATAAATGAATGGATTTATAGGTTCTCATTAGGGCCATGAGTGTGTTTGGAATATAAATTTTAGGCCCATTGGTTAGAAAACCAAGTTTTGAACACTTAGGGTTTCATGCACATCTCAAAAATCACTCAACTTTAACCATGCGCATATCTCTCAATTTTAATCATATGAAGGTGTTCTTTATCATTTTAGAAATCCCAGAGTGTCCTCTAAGTGACCCTTTTTATTTCATCTCGATTGAAGCTTCCATGCTCAAGTTATGAGCTTTGACTCAAAAGGTGTTATTGTTGACCCTTGTGGAGGACCTATAATGTATTGGACTATATCTCTCAAATGGTGCATTTCTTGATTCCGGGCCCAACATCAAAGTTGTAGAGGATGAAATTTCCTTGAGAACAAGCTTTGGTTGAGAAATTTCTGATACTCCGTGTGAAAGTTATGACCAGTCAAAGTTGCGTTGACTTTCTCCTAAAGAAACCCTAATTTGAACCTTTTGCATTTGTTCATTTCTGAGTTTCTATTGATGGATCATGATCAAGCTTTTATCAAATGATGGATATAACCTCACATACTCGTTTTTGACCAAAAATCTTGCAGTTTGATTGTATTTTGACTATAGTTGACTTTTAGGTCAACACAGTCGATTATTGGTTATCTGAGCCATTGAGCGAGCAATCCTTGGGATAGAAGCTTGACTTTTGATATGGAGATGCTTTAATGCATGTGAGACACCTTGGGATCCATTTGAGACTTTAGACACTCAACTTCCTTTGATAACCTGCAAACCCTAGTTTTGAGACACCCTATTAGGAGAGAGTTGCTTGAGAAGAAACCCTGAGCCTTGAGTTATTGGAGATGAAAAGAGGAGGGCAAATTTTGGGGTATGACAACTACCGACCAAATTGGCCGGCGATATCCAGATATTACAACAAAATGTCGGGCACGCAGGCCCCAAAAATTATCCGAGCATAGCCCAACAAACAAAAATGGCACGCAGGCCAAAGAAGACAGGCACGCAGGCCCAGAGTAATAACTGACTATTCGTCGCCGTCGGGAGATTCGGGCACCAAAACCCCGTCCACAATCTTCGAAGAAAGCCCAATGTTATCCTCCTTCAAGCCAGGGTTCAGAAACTTCAGCTGACGAACTGCACGGTCGAACCCGGCTTCAGCCATCTCGGCGAGGCTCATTTTCAGGCTGTCTATCTTCTCCACGAGCTCGACCCTAGACTTTAGAGCAGCCACGTCCGGGAACTCGTCAGCCGAGGGCGCCCATTCAAGCTGAAGGTCAGCAAGCTTCTTCTTCTTTGCTGCGATCTCCCCGTCCTTCTGCTTCAGAGCCGCATCGATTTTCTTCTTCAGCTTCTCACGATCGGCCTCCATGGTCTTCACCTTGTCCTCAGCAGTCTTCCTAGCCGCCTCCGCCTTCTTCAGAGCCTCGGCAGAACCGGAACCACCTTTAGCCAGCACTTGGGCCATTCCCAAAACCCTCATCACGGCGGCACCATCACTCGCCAGCTGCTTAAGGAGGGCCGGGGAATCCATCTCGTCAACCCGGCGGGCTTCATCCGGAGAAGTCACCAGGGGAAACTTTTCAAAGTAACCTCCATCCTTGAAACAGGGAGGCAACATGAAGGAACGGTCGGGTCTCAGACTCGACGGCTCCTCACGGGTCGTCTCGGCATGGCGAGCCTTCTTGGGGGACCTCTCATCCAAGTTCACCCGAGGAGAACCAGCCGAGCTCGAGTTATCTCCAACACCCCGGGCTTTCTTCTGCCGGAGCTTCTTCGCATCCTGAGTCACCATCTTCAAGAGCTTGTCGTCCTTCTCAGGCATAGCATCTGAAAAAGGGAAACAAACAGGTTAGCGAAAACACAAAACAGAAAAGACAAAACAAAGTAAATAACACGACCTAACAACGCCCGGGTCTCCTCGGGGCTCCGACAAGATAACAGGGCCTTAGTGTTAATAGCCCGCGGCTCCACCTTTAGCACACCATTCTCGTCCAAAACGGGGTCTCCCTTCTTCGTCACCCATTGAGACATGGTAAAACCGTCTACGTACTTGCAGAGGGCCGGGTACGATGCTGTATCCTGCTCGTCCAGATCTCCATCCTCCCAAGCATAATTTTTCGGGGGAGATGAGAAATGGCCTTTCCACCAAAAGAACGGGAATGCCGTGCAGAATTCCCTCACTACCTGCCCGCCCTCATCATGCTCTAAGTTGTCGGCCTCGTCCCGCACTTCCACCATATCAGACACAGCAGAATAAGCGGTCGGGCTGCGCGGACGGACGGGGAAGTATCGCTCCTTGAAACCTTTCACCGAGTCGGTATACATCCCAAAAAGTTTTCTATCGGCATTTCTAAACGAGACCCAGCTATATCGCCCGTCCGCCGTCTGCCTTTGGACACGGAAACATCTGCCGAACAAAGCGGTCGTAGCGCCAATACCCAGATAATCACAGACAATCTCGAATGCCCGCATAAAGGCAAAAGCATTCGGATGCAATTGGGACGGTGCCAGAGCAAGAAACGCCATCAAAGAAGTCTGGAAGCCGGTGAAAGGCAGTCGAAAACCAAGCTCCTTGAATACATGTTCATACATAGCAAAACTGTCCCCGTCAAACCGAGAACATATGCGCTCGTCCTGGGACGGGCAACCTATTTGGTAATTCGGTGCATCACCCTCTCCCAGGACCTCAATTTCTTTGAAAGCTCCATCTAAAGACTCGGTATATCGGGAGACGACCGCCAAAGGCTCGTCGGCTACCCAGTCGAGCTCGACCGTACAGTCATAACTAAATAGCGGCATTGGGGAAACCCCTCCCTCGGCGTCCGAACCAGGGGAATCGGCATGATCGTCTTCGGCTGCGGAGGGCGTATTTTGAACTTCGACGATTTCAACATCGGAGCTACTCGCCATCGTATCTTCCGATCCACTAGCCCACGAGTCAGATTCCGAACTGGACCCCGAACTAGCACTCGAATCAGATTCACCTGCACGCAGAAGGGAAAAGTGAATTCGACAGTTCATCAAATCCACCCTTCCACCGCAACGCAAGCGAAAGGGTAGAGCAGGAGCAGTAGATCCCCCGACTAAACCCCCATCGAGGAAAGACGCCCGTCAGCCGAGGACTCACGACAAAACTTAATAAAGGGGATATGACGGCGGAAATCGGACCTAAACGGAGCCACGAGGACCTAACCACGAACACCGTCTAATCCACAAACTAACCCCCGGGCATCGCTTGGATAACCCGAGAAGTAACGACTGTGCATAGGACTCAGCCGACATAGATGGAGAGGACCACGAAAGTAAGAAATCGCAAGATCCCCAAACCCTACGGGAAAGGCATAAAAACAACGAAGAGGTTCGCGAACTTACTTGTAGACATAATGACGATGGCTAGGAGAAACTCTTCGGTGAACGGCAGTTAACACGACGAACAATAGGACGAACAACTGCTTCCGGGGATCGTCTGCCTGGAGCCGAGAAAGTGAACAGAAGGAGAAAAGCGCTTAAATGTGGGGACTCACCCCTTTTTATAAGAAAGAGGCTCGGAAGGCGAAACATCGCGCCCCCTGACAAGCGCCGCCTCCTAGACCCTAGGCCATCATTACCTATGCCACGTCAGCGCGTGTCGCACACGCGCGACTTTTTCGTTCCAACCCACAGATCGTTCTTCCGAGCACATCTGGTAGACGAGGATCAATCCCGCCGGGCATCTCCGAGGTCATGAAGTCCGAGCATCATCAAAGTCACAGCTCCTTGACCAGAAAGCTCCGACTTGGGGGGCTCTTGTTCTGGACTGGGCCAAGGTTAGGCCCAACATTGTTTCGGCCCAGTAAACCTCAGAGGCCCAAGTTCCTCCGTGGCCCACCTCTGCGTTTGAGGTGCCCACTTTAGACATGCTCGGCAAGACCGTCTTCACAGACCATATAGCGCCCGGCAAGACTGCTTCCCGCGAGCCAATCGACGCCCGGCACGAGTGCTCCCTCGCGAGCACCACTCGTTGCCGAGGACCCTGCTCCTCGCAGGGCTCCTTCATATCCAACCCTCCGAGTAATACGGAGCCAACGTGGCCCCTAAAAGACGGCATCTCCCTTAAACTTCGGAGCGGTTAACCAGGACAGAGGGCACTCATGCACCTCCAATATTTCCGCTCAGGAAACCTGGCAGTCTCCTACTTGGGCTTGGGAGTCCAACCCAGTAGCGAGATCATGGCCCAGCGCTGGGGGCTATAAATACCCTCTTTCGCTAGAGGGTCAGGTATTCACTTCTTTCTAACCTTTAGCTCGTACTTGCACTCCTTCGCTCGTCTACTCACTTTGGCATCAGAGTACCTTGCAGGTACACCCCCTCCTCTTTCCTAGAAGATCCAGTCTGAGCAGTCAGCGACGATTCTTCTGATCAGGTACGATCAACAACCTTCCATACCTTATTATTTATGGATTTCATAAAAGCTATCATTATAACTTTCCACCAGTCATAATTAGATCCATCCAACAGAGGTGGTCTATTGTTGTATCTTCCTCCTTTATCCATAGTACCAAAAAATATTCTTCTTGGAGCTCACCCAATAAACAGAACAGGTGCCTGCTCTGATGCCAATTGAAATTTTGGGACTTAAAACATATGTCAAGACAGATGTCCTAACAACATATAATATCAATACATATGTTTTAACATCTGCTAACTTACAACACAATTATCAAACTAAAAACTTAACACAGAAAGATAAAGAACACAATAATCATTAACCCAGTTCAATACAAACAACACTTAATCTAGAGGATACCAAGTCAGGAAGGAAGTCCACTATCAGCAGTATTAGTTCAAAACTAAACACCCCGGTTTACAACCAAGGCCGTCCCTGGGCTAGGGCAAGCAGGCCCACAGCCCAGGGCCTCAAAAAAAAAAGGAGCCTCATATATTTAAGTGTGGGTTTTATGAATTATAATGAAAAAATTAAAATATCTATCATATTTTAAATTAGTGCAATGTATGGACTTTACGACGCAGTGGTAAGGAAGGTTTTATTATAGTTGATGTTGTGGGTTCGATCCTTGTAGTTTTTTAGTTAGCTATTTTGATAAAATGCCATTACCAATTGAACTAAATAATTTCATTGTTAACCATTACTTTTTATTATATATATAATATTATTTTTATTACTCTTTTTATTTTATTTTTTTTAATATAAATTGTACAATCATATAATTATATGTTTGCTCATGTTTTATAAAAAAAATATTGTTAAATTATATTTTATAATGATATATTTAAAATTTTGGATATTAATATTATTTTTAATTAATTCTTATGAATATATGGATAATAAATTAAATTTACAAGTTTAAAACAACTTGATTTAAGTTAGTCTAACCTAACACAATCTTTATAAGGTTTTGTAAAATTTTAATTAATTCAACTTTTTTCACACTATTACATCAATTGCAAAAAAAATTGACGGTTTAATTACCAAAGTGTCACAAAACAATTAATTATCTCTTTGTAATTACTACTAATAATTTCCATTTTCGTTATACGGAGAAAATAAGAAAGCGGTAGACAAACTTAATTTAAATTATTTATGATTTTTTTATAAAAGATAAATTAATAAATTTATTTTATAATATAAAAAATTACAAATTTAATTTTATTTATAACTAAATCTTTTGATTAATTGCTCAATTTTTTTAAGGGCCCATTTTTGTTATTTGCCCCGGACCTCTAAAAAGTCAGGACCGACCCTGATCACAACTTATCACCTAATCACTACCCAACACTACTTTTGCCTAGAAGTCGACATCTAGACCTGAGAAATCGTCATCCTACTTCCAAGCACCACAGTGATAAAACACTCACACACCCCGTGACCAAGGGAACCCAAATAAAAAGATTACACTTCCCAATAAACAAAATACTTAGTTAAGCACCTTAACTAAGAACAATACTTAATCTTTATTAAAAGCTTTGATCAAGAACAACACTCAACTCTCTTACTTAAAAGCTTCAAAAGCGAGAACACACGTCCACCCCAATGTATCAGAAGATACATGTGTGACACAAATAAACAAAAAACACGAAGAACTTTAAGAACTCCCAAAACAACAACTCTTATTGCTCCCACGATTTTCCTTACAAGAAAGCTTGGTTAACTAGGTTTTTCAAGTTTCCTTTTTATAGATACTTGCAGAATGGGCTTGAACTTCAATTTGAATCCAATCTTCTCTTTTCTGAAACAGCTGCAAGATCTTTTTACAGATTAAAAACAAATAAAAATCAAATCAAATCTTAGTTTTTCAAAAGAATCACAAAGATTATTTTTCCAAAAATAGAGACTAATTTGACTAATCAACATTTATCCTAATCACCCCTTAATTACCTGTGTCTGTAATGATTATCTGAATATTCCAGATTCTCATATTTTTCAATCAAATCTTTCAAGGTTTAAAAATAGTCTGAACTGTCAGGATGTTTTGGTGTACAATGTCACAACATTTGGCAAAACATCTGTCCACACATATAACAACAAAACCTGTTATGACAGTAGAACAGGATGTTACAACATCTTGTTCGACATCAGTTAAGAACCATGTTTTAGCAAAAATATGCCAATACAAAAACCATGGAACTAACAATCAGAAAAAGGTTTTTTCAAATTACATGGTATTTCGTGACTTGGATAGTAGAGATGTATTGCTAGATACTGCTCATTTTTTATTATGTTAAATGTATGATTTAATATAATTGCCAACATCGCGAGAACCTACAGTGTCACACACATAAGAACAAATTGATGAGAGATAGAATAAATAAGGAACACCGTAAGGTATGATGCGCTTAAATGAATTCTAGAACACCGTAAGGTACGATGCACTTAAGTGGAATACATAATATGGTAGATACCACACACTTAAGTGATATACGGTAAACCATAAGATATGGTGCACTTAAGTGGGCTTTGTGTAGAAGCTTTCTCATTTGATGAAAATTCAATATGTGAAACCCTAATTGTACTCTCTCTCTCTCTCATTCAAAGTCTTCATTCGTAGCAGCTAGCACTGAGATTGAAGGCACTATGTTCATGTGGATTGAGTAGAGGCGTTGTTCTTCATTCAATGCTCGTGATCACTCATTCGATTCTACATCAAAGTTTTTAATTTCCACAAGAGATAATTCTTTCTATCATTGATCATGCTCATTCGTAAGGATCAACTAAAGGGAAATTTTTTGTTTTCGTTGCGCCTTCTATCGCAATTTCCCTTTATTGTTCTCCTCAAATATGGGTAGTTAAATACATAAATTATCCCTTAAAAAAGGATAGCAGCATCCATAGATTTGGTGAATTCTAACATATTCAATTTGTATTATAGGTCTACATCCCTTAGTTGGGTTTGTCAATCCTTACTCTCAAGTCACATGAGATGTCTAGTTGGCTCAGTAAGACGTCAACGTCTTTCCTTGTAAAATTCAAATTGAGATCTCTAAATATTTCTAACAATTGGTATTCAAGCATCATCAACTTAGACTTATGTAGTTCCTTCCTACTTAATGCATATACTACAAAATAAGAATTTCCCATATGGTAGTTCAATTCAAAATCATAGTCTTTTATGAAATACATCCATCTCACATGCCTCATATTGCGCTTTTCTGGTGAAATGGATACTTTAAGCTTTTTGTGATCACTTAACATCGAATTGAACTCCATATAGGTAATGTTTCCACACCTTCATTGCAAAGACAATTTCAACTGGCTCAAATGCGTGTGTTTGATAACTTCCTACATATGGTTTTAAATGTCTAGAGGCATAGGTTACCACTTGTCAATTTTTCATCAAGACACATCTTAATCCCTTCTTGGAAGCGTCACATTACACTTCATATATTTGTGTTGGGTCTGAAATGATCAAGACATATGCTTTGGTTAACTTTTTCTTTAGCTTATAAAATCTATATTCACATTTAGAGTCCCATTTAAATGGAATGTCTTTATGAGTTAACTAGGTTAGTGAAAATACTATTTGAGAAAACCTCGTGATACATCTTCTGTAGTAACCTCTGAGTACCTGAACGCTTTTAATCATGGTAATATTCTTGGGTCATTCCCACTTAAGTGTTTTTTCTACTTTCGAGAGGTCAATGAGTACACATCCTTGTCAAATTAAATGTATAAGGAACTTCAATTAAGACATCTAAAATTCACATTTTCTAAACTTATCAAACAATTTCTTTCCTCGTAGGACTTGTAGCACTATTCTCAAGTGTTCTTCATGTTCTTTCAGAGTTTGTGAGTTAATCAAGATGTCTCTATGAAGATTGATACAAAATTTTCCAAATAAGGTTGGAGTATATGATTCATATAATTCATAAACACAATTAGGTCATTCGTCACACTAAACAACATCACTAGAAACTCATAATGACCCATTCAGGTCCTGAATGCGGCTTCAGTGTGTCTGAATTCCTAAAATGAATATAATGATATCCTAAACGTAGATCAATCTTAGAAATCTTGTCTACTCTGATTTGGTTCAATGAGTAAAAAATTCAAGGAATATGTTGGTTTTTATTTATTGTAACCTTGTTAAGCTGACAGTAAATTTAATCCTCTCAGCGGAATAATCCTAATAACAGATATTTTTAAATCATTAATCACAAATCAAACACAAAAATAAGGATTCTAAAAATATCTCTTAAAATGTGTTTTATATTTGATCATGAACAATGAAATTACCAGTGTCTCTACGAAGTTCATGCGAGTACAAAGTGGAATGTGATGCTTGTAGTTTTTTTGAGAAAAACGACAAAAATTAGAATTCGTAGGGGAAAAAGCTTTACTATTTATAAAGAGAGCTGCTAAAACGCTAATGCTCTTATTTTAAACTTTTCTAAAATAAGTTCAATCTTATTTATATTTAATTAAACTCTTTTAATTAAATAAAATTAATTCATAGTTAATTTAATTAATTGTCAATTTTTATTTATTTAATTAAATCATATTTAATCAAATAAACTATATATATGTGTCAATATATTAAAAAATATTAAATAAAATTAACAAATAATTAAATAAAAATTTATTTATTTTTTCATCTATTCCATTATCAATACTTTATGTGTGAGATCATGTAGGTTCTCGTAATATTGACAATAATATTAAATAACCTATTTAACATTATAAATAATTTTGGGGGGGGGGGGGGGGGGGGGAGGGGTATCTAACAACACATTCCTTTTACACAAGTGACAAGAATATCATTTGATCTCACATAACCTTTATATGATAATGATCATGTGTACAATTACCTTTTTGTGGATTTATATGCTTGCAGGTATGAAGCTGATGATCATGATGTTGGTAACACTCTTGGTGTTTTGGCGGAGACAATGCTAATGCTTATTGAAGTCGGTGGTAATATCTTTCTTACTCTTTGATGATGGTTATTAACTTGAGGATATCTCAAGCCTCCTAAAGTAAAAGATTCAAGGTTCCAATAAAGTGCTCATTTAATCGGAATATTTGGCAAAGAAAGTTGAAAGCTTCATAATTGTGAAAGAGAGGAAGTGTGAAATCTCATCTGGTCGTGTTTATCTGAGTGAATAGAATCTTGTAAAAGTAAGAAATTAACTCTTAAGATACTAAGGCAACCCACACACACACTTAAAATACTTTTAAAGCCTTTCTTTACTTAACAAAATCACCTAAAAATATTTTTAAGGCTTATCTAGTTGATTAAGGGACTGTCTGGTTGATTGGGATAATTTTTCAAAATCTTTAATCCATTAGATTATATGCCTATCGAGTTTATAATTGATTATGAAGTCTCATAATTATTGGTAACGGATCTAAATCAAAATCTTGCCGACATCTGTGGAGGATTGCAGACTTGAAGTTTCTGTGTTAATTCCAGTTTCTGTTATTAATTCCAGGTTTCAATTTAGTACAATTTTATTGTCTCTATTTTAGTAATCATGCTTAGGTCTATAATCTATTACTGTTATTGTGTGTTTATGTTTATAAGCATGTCTGGCTAATTCTTTTGATACCGGTATGTAAGAACCAAGAACCGAAGGGCTTCGGTAATCAATTGGCATAAATATTCACAAATCACTTCTTTGGTTTTGGTTCCCAATTACAATATTAAATAGTTTTGTTACGAGAGTAAAAGAAGAACAAAGGTTAAAATCAACAAAACGAGAGTTTGAGATTTTAACCGGATAGTGGTGACTAAACATTAATCTTAAACACAACGAGAGCGCTTTAGGATTAATTAGATTTTATTGGTTTCCAAAAAGTATTTTTAGATTCTGATGAGACAGCGAGAGCAAGCATTTTGATTTAAGAATATAGTCCGAGTCAATAAACACGAGAGTGGCTTTCAAATTAATAACTTCTACTGAAAAGTGTTTTTAGCAATTAAAAACCATGCCAGTGGTTTATCGAGTCCCCAAAGTCCGACATATTGCATACCGGTGTCCCGCCATTTAATATCTCTATTAAAAACTGAATTTATTTCCCGTTTTTCTCAAAACCCCAAGATTAATCATTAGCCTTAGATTTACAAAGTAGCATTAGATAGCATTAGTTTGATTATCAGTCCCTAAGGGTTCGATATCTTTTAAAACTACGCAATTAGACTGTGCACTTGCAGTCAGTACACCCGATAGACTCATAAAGTCGCAATCACCACTCTTAAGGATCACCGACCATAATGCTAGCACCACGCAGGTCGACCTCAGGTCTCAAGGATGAAGGAGTGCCTTCCATTGACACGTCTACCCAATCATACATCGGTGCATCCTGCCATCCCCAAAGATTTAAGTGTTCCAACACCTCATCGTCGCTAGGCTCGCGACCTTCACTCCAAAGGTGAACCTGAATGAAATCTCTAGCACGTTCCCTTATTTCAAATTAGCATGAACTTCCTCTTTCGACAAGATTAGGTGGGGCATAAGGGCTTCGACATGCGTTTTTCTTCGGCTAATGTTTGATATAAGGGCGTCAAATGACTCCCAAGAAGAAATTCCTTCATCCAAGGAAGTCTCAAACATCTATTATGACCCAGAATCATCAGATATATCTATAATTTTGGGTCCTACGAGATCGCCACTATTATGGGAGGGATGGTGAGAATAATGGGATAACCCAGATGAAGTTTCCACTTCAGAATCACTCACTAAATAGACAACGTTATCACTCATCCTAATCAAAAGCAAGAAATGTTGGAGGGAAATCTTGAGTTAGAAGGGTACCTGGTTAAAAGATATTGATGAAGCATAAGGAATGAAAGGAAGAAATCTTTTAGCAAAGCTCTTAACCACTCCAAGCGAATTCTCAAGAATAAAAGAACGAAAAACATCTATCTGGAAATGCAACTGAAAGCTTGAAAGCTAATAGGTTGCGAAAAACATACAAATTTTTAACTCACTCTATTTATAAGAAATGACAGCTGAAGGATCAAGAGCAACTATGAACATAGACCACAAGATCAACGACTAGATTTCCACCCATGAAAACACGCCAAACTCAAGTGCACTTACGTACTCTATAAACTGCGCCACACCCTAGCTGGTCATGTCATCGCATGTGTCAGGAATAGGTGATGAAGTGTCTTGATGATGAAATCACATTAAATGCGTTTGTTTCCCATTACTTTTCAAAATTGATCCCAAGCGATTCAACTCAACTTCACACTGGACCACGACACAGAGGTCGATCAATGAAACTTAAGGCTTACCCCGACTCTTCAAGTGCCCGACCAAGCCTTCGGGGAAACTGTTTTGGATTGGCCAAAGGCCCAATTGACAAAAGGCCACTCTACTCGCCCCAAATATAAAAATAGTTCACATGCAATGAGAAGGTACAAAATCCCCGGTCTCAAATTTCACTATACTCCTCTTGAATCTTGAACTGACTTGGGTATTATAGTGTTAACCATGCAGGTCCACTCCGCGAAGCCGTAACGGAGATCAGATACATCATTCAAGATCAACAATTATCCAACTCTCTTCATTTCTGGCTTTTTCGTGGATCTATATTATCGATTTCTAGTTCCTGAACGAACAATCTCCATGTTCATTACCATAATTTGAGATTTTGAAAGGTTAAATCAATGGTGATCTGTTAAACTTGAGTTTTCACTTGAAAGTCGTTGGACTACAATGTTGACTTTAAACATATGTCTTGCGTGATTCAGGAGGATAGTTTGATCAACCATCTTGTGCATCTATGACTGTTTGAGCTATCTTTAGTAATTGCTTGACTTCAAGTGTTGTTATCATCAAAATTAACCAGCTACTAGTTGGCTTGCATCCTTACTACCCATATGCTTTACCATCTTGGATCATTTCTTGACTATACCTGCAAGTACATAGATCCACGTAAATGACAAATCACTACAAGAAAATTGGCTGATTGCGACGGTTATTTTGGCATATTACGATGGTCAAAACTGGCGCAATTTAAAATCTACGACAGTTGCAGTACCGTCGCAGAAACGTGTGTCCCCAACATGTTTCACGACGGTTGCCAAAACCGTCATACACAACCGTCGCGCTAGTTCACGACGGTATGTAACTGACTTAAACTATTAATGGCGACGGCTAAAAACAGTCGTGAATTTTCCTTTGATTTTGGTTTTGGTTATTGTTGGCGACGGTTGGAACCGTCGTAAATATGTCTTTGATTTTTTTTGTTGTTATTTACGACGGGTAGAAACTATCGTAAATATGATATCTTGACGGTTGAAACCGTCGTAATTTGAATTACAAATTTTTAATATAATTTATTTTGTAACGGTTTAAACCGCTACTAATTATTTGATTTTACATTTAGCGACAATTTAAACCATTATTAATTTTTGAATTATTGTATTATATTTTTAGTTTAAATTATTTCTACAAAAATACTTTTATATATAGTATTATTATTTTCATATAAATTTTTCTTTAAATTTTTTCTATTATAATATTTTTTTATAATATCATTTTTTACTTTATTTTCTATCACTTTTAATGTAATAAAATTAATTCTAATCAAAAAAATTTAATATCAAATAAACATTATAATATAAAAAAATGAGCTCCATAATCATTAAAATACGAGTTCCATAGTCATGTAATACAAAAAAAAACCGAAAAACATATCAAATCCTAATATTATAATAATAAGTATCATAAAGTCAAAAATATATAGGAAAGTTCATAATTTCATTAATTCATAGCAAAGTCTAATTTGTCTTTCTTGTTGATCCATTATCTGCAATATGGTAGCTAGACTCAGATGAACGTCTACCATCAGCGGGTGATTCCAATCCCTGAGAAAAATGTATTAAAATATTACTCTTTAAAATAATAGTCATAAACTTTAACTTTAAATGCATCAAAATAATATACCTGTCTTCCACTAGAATTTTGCATTTGCATTAAGAGTTCAATTTCTTTTGTCTTAGCATTGTCCCTTTGCGTTAAGAGTGCGATTGCCTCCATCAGTTCATCAATTTTTGAATTCTTTTCTTTAAGTGCATTAATTTCTTCTTGCATTTCCTTTATTTTTTTATTTTCTGCAGAAGATGCTGATATCGTAGATCTATTAATCTGAGATGGCGTAACTCCAAGCCCCATACTACGAACATATCCATGTTTTTCTTTTCCAAAAACTTTTTGAAATGCCTCATTTTCAGACACGGAATCCTTAATTGCAGCTTCTAATTTTTCCTGCACATGAAAAAGAGCAAATTGACATATAACCAATAATCACTCATATAGTACAATTGGTTGGGGAAACACTCAAGAATGCAATAGCTATAAAAACCAAACAAAATAGTAGCAGTAGATAATTAGTAAAAAGTCTATTAAACAATACAATACTATTAGTAACAGTTAAATAGTAATACAATACATTTAGTAACAGTAGCAATAAGCACTTGATCAGCCAACCGTAGGATATCAGTCCTATTATTATCATTGTTACTGCACTCGATTAAGCATATACATATATAAGTCCTATTATTACAAAATGTGAATATTTTAGATATATTAGTTTAGGTTTTGAAATAAGAAAAAATATATTAAACTGTGCTATCGTGCTCATACATTGGGTCCAATTATACATGGTATATATAAACATATAAATATTATATTATATTGTTAATTGTGATTATATATTAGTATTAGTGATGTCACTCACGGTTACACTTAGATGCATGATAAGTGATCACAAACAGCACCAACAAGGCATGTCATTCATTCATAATTTTCAATAAAAGGAAGTGCATTTTCGTCACACATGCATACATGAGTTTGGATCAAATCACATGATAAAATTCTTGCACATGGTTTTTAGAATATTGGTTACATGGATTGCATGGAAGCTCCACAAAATCATGAAAACAAGTTGACCAATTTACACAATATTCCCATCAGGTACAACTCAACACAAAAATCATGCCTTAGTAACCATAACAGAATATTAACTTAGTAACCAGTTTTCAGAGAGGTTCTCCCCGCCTTTAAGAGATGTCAAAATGTTTGATTTTTTCTCAAACCTTAAAGAGACTAACAAATATTTCAAAAGAATTAACTTGTACTTACATTATTGTTGTATGCATCTTCATTGACAAAAGTCCCGTCAGATTTTTTATGAGAAACTGCATACATTTCTCCTCTGCTGTATGTTCGTCCATCTCTCAATTCCTACAAATAATAACAAATATTAATTATTTTTACCAGCAGGCATACAATCAACAATATTTAAATTTATACATACCAACTCATGTTTCTTCCTTGCAAGCGACTTAGATCCGAGTGTATGCGGAGCCTTCAATTTTGCTCTATTTTGAGCATTTTTTTGGGCTATTTTCTACATTGATAACAAATTAAAACACGCATTATAGATAGGGATAACATACAAACAAGAGAAATCTAACAAATAAAAACACTAATCTTACCTGTGTTTTTTCTTTTCGCCTATATTGAACAAAAATAGCCCAATCGTTTTTCAGAATTCCTCTGCATTTTGGATAATTTTGAAGATTTTCCTCCAAAGTGAGATCCCATTTATAAAATCGGCGAAACAAATGATGTCGGCCATCCTTCCATTTCCTTGCAGCAGAAGCAAGTACGAATTCTTTGTCACGCCCATCATCAACAAGAAAATGGCGCTAAACATAAAAATAATAATTAGTTGACAAAGCAAATAATAATTACCATGAAATTAATTTGAAAAATATGTAACTGTTTATTAGTGATACCTTTATCTTTGAATCATAAAACTTTGTTTTTGTATCCAATGGAATATCCCTCCAACTCTCAAACATAATGGGAAAGTCTTTAAACATTCTAACAATTACACCCAAATACCCTGCTAACAAACCAGAAGCTGGTCCTATTGCACAATGATCCTTATCGAATTCAAGCATTATCCATGTTCCATCAGACTCTAATGATTTCGCAACCAAGTCTTTCACACATAAACGTGTGTTCGAAACATAACCCTCCTCATCTATCACATAAAAAGTAAACAAATTAATGTCATAACGCAACTATGTAAAATATTTGAATTATTTATGGATACTTTAACCTTAAATTACTTACTGATGACATTTACATCCCAATACACAGATTTAGCCACTTTAACAATATCTCCAATCCCATCTTCTACCATAACATCTTCAGCCTCATCTCCTACCACAACATCTTCAGCCTCATCTTCTTCCACATCATCTTCAATCTCATCTCCCACCACATCATCTTCATCCTCATCTTCTACCATAACATCTTTTTCAGGTTGGATAGGTGCAGGGGTTATTACAGTTTTGATTGGCGGAGGAATTATTGTAGTTTCGATTGGTGGAGGGGTTATTGACGACTTGCGAGTTGAAGTTGAACGTAAGCGCTTCTTGTTTACTTCAAGCTCTCCAGGTTGTACAAACCTCGGACGAACCTTCACAGACTAAATAAAATGCATCAGTGAATATCAATCAACAATCAATAAAATTAATTTGTATTGAGAAGTATTGAGAATTTATTACTAACAGATGATGGTTTGGAAGAAGACGAAGATGATTTGTGAAGGGATTGAGAGAGTTTAGGAAGATTGAGAGCCTCCAGCTTTTTCTTATTCTCTGCAATTCTTTTGAGGCGAATTTCCTCATACGATGAAGTCATTGTCTCACAACAGGCTTCAACTACAAGTATAAGCATCAAAAAGTCAGTACACTAAAAAGTAGTAAACATCAAAATTTTCATATTAGTAACTACAAATTTAATAAGCATAACATAAACACAATAAATTAAAAGACAAATTATGCAATAAAACATGGAGTAACAATTTCACCTCATATATTAATTAGGGATAAGCAACAAAAAAACAGAGTAACAATGTCATCTCATACATGAATTAGGGATAAGCAACAAAAACATAAGTCTCACACAAGTTACAAACAAATTAGAATTCTTATCAATAAAAAACTATATGTTAATTATTGTCAGCATTTGCTGCTGAAGTTCCAAGATCATCATTCGAAAAAATTTGTTCCAAATCTTGTGATGGATATGGCTCAATGGGTGTCATAATTTCATCATTTCCACCCATGTCATACAAGTCTCTTGGCTTCAAATGAACAGGTATGCTCCATCCTTGTTCACTCTCATCATCCACATAAAAAACCATCTGAGCTTCTGACGCTTGAATGTATGGCTCATTATCTTCATGTTCTCCAGTATGTAGTAGTCTTGCAAAGTTTATAGAGGTAAAACCCAACTTATCTATCTTAATGCCTCTTGGGTTTGTGGTATTAGCCCATTCACATTTAAACATGGGCACTGTGAAACCATCATAGGAAAGCACAATAATGTCTACTAATCTTCCATAGTAAGGTACCCCTCCAAATCTCATCTGGGTATCACTATTTCTTGAATAACTTCGTGTTCCAAACATGCCAAAAACTCCACTGTTTTGAGTTTTTAAAAGATTATCTCGTTCCAACGTTCGAAATTTGAATCCATTGACATTGAACGCAGTAAATCTTTTAACTATATCAACAGGTCCATGAGCAAGACTAATGAGAACATCTTTATAGGGTCCATGAAGGTTGTCAAGATTGTTGCAAATCTATACACGATACAACATCCAATTAGTCGTGTTATTATTAAAAACAAATTCAATACGTACATCTATTTTTGTACGAAAACTCACACGATTGTGGAACCAATTAGAAAACTCTTTATGAACCTTCTTGTCTATCTCAGCAGCACTTCTTTGACTGCGCCTCATTTGGTTTTGAGTAATACTTCGGAACTGCCTATTAGGTTATTCGATATTAGATGTAAAAAATAATCTTAATAGTGTAGATGAAACTACTTAAATGGGATAAAACTACTTACTTTAGATAGTCGTCAACTATTGGACAATTCGTTAAAACGTGTCTATGAGCCTGCAACTTTTCAATTGGTGTTAGGGTGTAATATGAAGATCCACCCACAGGTTTTCCAACTCTAGGAAATAATTCTGCTACACGTGAACTTGTTTGGATATCACCAATAGGGTCATCATCTACACGTCCAGGTTGATTCCATCTAGTCTCAATGTTTTCTAGATATCTTGAACAAAATGTAAGAATCTCTTCAAAACGGTATCCTTCTGCAATAGAACCTTCTGGTTTCGCCTTATTACGTACATGCGATTTAAGTTTTCCCAAGTACCTATTATTGAACCACAACAGTATCGGTTAAAAAAACTGTGCACTGAACAAGACAGTTTCAAGCGGCGAGAGTTTCACTTATTCCAAACCAATACACATTTATTCCATTTATTCCAAACCAATACACATTTTCATTTTGAAACTGTGCACTGAACAAGACAGTTTCAAGCGGCGAGAGTTTCACTTATTAATCTCTCAACATTTTCAATGTAACTCCACTTTAAATCTGAAATCTCTTTCTCTCCATTAATAATGTCTACTACACAAAGTGCAGTAACCATTACACCATAGCAAACGTAATTATCCCGACAACTAAAGAATTGAATAAAACCATAAATGTCCAAGTCTTTTTAGAAAGAACCTTTGGCACTTTTGATTCCTCACTAAACAAACAATCTTACCAGTGTTGAGCCAATTCAAATAACCCTGTGTTATAGATTCAAATGTAGAGGAGATCACAGTGATGACCCCATGAAGTTCAAGTTGAACAGACCGGAAAGCAAGGTTTTCTCTATGAGATTGCTTTGCGTGTCGATAACCCCGATGGACTTAGTGATCTCTTTTATTTTTCATTTTCTCTATTTTTTATTTAATGGGGAAAATTTTTTCACAATAAGGATACAGAGCCCCCTCTTCTAATTTTAAGTTGAAGAAATTTGTAGACAGAATCGAACCTTAAATAATCTGGCCCCCAGTGAGCGACCTTTTCGGCAATTTTTTTAAATTTTTCATCTAAAATGAAATTTAATCTATTTTTTCATAGTAGTTATGCTTATCCATCTTTTATTACTGATATACTTTAAGGTTAATGATGTTATCATTTTCCTGATATTGTAGTTATAAATTCTAATTGTGTAATGTTCTTTTCTATCTGTTTTTTTTTATGATGTTCAATTTTCATGTAAATCTATCCTCTTTTTGAACTACTTTAGAATCAAAGTAGTGTTATTTTTTAACTGGGTTTGGATTTTTCATTGTGAGAACACTACCAAGTTAGGCCTTATCTCATTATTCGTTTTCCAATTGTATATTTGTTAGTTTCTAACATGTTAAGACAAACCTGTTTGTTCTACACGTCAAAGCATTTTTCTGCCTGTTTGATCTATTATTGGCCATCAAATTACCAGAAACATAATTTAGATTGTTTTTTCTAACCTATATATACAGTGGGAGCGTTTTTAGAGCTGTTTCGTTGCGAGCCAACACAATGGTTCCCCTCAGGCTACTGCGTTACACTTAGCATTCCTAAAAACGCTAACTGGTTTTTCTAACATTTTTTAATTTTTATAAACGCAGAACTGGTTTTATAAACGCTAACTGGTTTTTCTAACATCGTGGGCGTCCGTTTTTAGAGCTATTTTTTTCCTCCCGGTCGAAACTGACCTTTTGGAGTGGGACCACCATTCCTAAAAACGCAGAACAGGTTTTTCTAACATTTTTTAATTTTTATAATTAGAAAAGAAAACCTTTATACTACAAAATTCACCAAATACATTGTCTTCAATATATCTAAAAAGAAACAATCGTAACAAGAGGGATTTCTGAAGAGTAGAATTCATTCATCACAACCACTTAGCATATCTTTTCCTTAGCTCTGTTCCCTAAATATATTGCATCAATTTATGAAGAAGATACAAGATGAAAGGAAAAACACCCACAAATATACAATATAAAACGAAAACACACATATTTGCATAAAAACTTAGGGTTTTAGAAGGGATTTAGGGTTTGAGAAAGAACTTAGGGTTTGAGAAGACAAACCAGACAAGATTCGAAATGATGTTGGTTGCTTTGACGATGTTTCGTAGTGACGGCGTGAGTGTAGCTGAGAGAAACGCTTTAACGATGATTCTCCAAGAACCTAATTGGCCTTTGATTATGATTCTGAAAAAGAATAAAAGAAAAAACATAAGAAGCAAAATAAATTTCGGCGGGAAAGACGAATTAATGGATGACGACGGGTGAAACCACCGTCACAAACTTGTCATTTGCGTGTGAGGGTGGAGTTGCGACTGTAAATTCACCGTCGTGGGTTCTGAAGGAGAATATTTTCTTCTGAAGGAGAATATTTTCTTCGTGGGTTCTGAGTAAAATATTAATTAGAATATATATAATTAACTAAGTCAATGACTAAAATACAATAATTTTATATTAATACCATTAAATAATATTTATTGTCCCAATTAAGTTAGATATATTATCTTGAAATAGTCTCTAATTCTTTTGTTTATCAAATATTAAATATTATTTATTGAAATAATTTTTTATTTAAATTATTTATTTTCCATTTTTATTTAATTCTTCATTCAAATAAAAATAATTTTATAAAATTTTACAACTTTTATTATTTTTATCGATTGTCAATATAGGAAAAACATTTAAAAACAAAAACATAATAATAATTTTACAATTTTTTATAAAAAATTATGGTAAAAATATTGTCTCGACTAATTAAATTTTTTGAATTTGTGACTGCTAAAATGACATTGAGATTACACTTAATCACAAGTAACTTTGTGATATATGAATGGAGAAGATTATTTATCTCGATAATTGTTTTGTAATTGCGGGCGACGGTAGGTTCACTGTCGTGAAGTTTAAAAATTTTGAAGTAAGAAAGAGCGACAGTTGGATCACCGTCGTGACCTTTAATGAGTTTGTCATAGTGCAGAGTGTGTGTTATTTGGTTTAGATGGCGACGGTTAATGTACCGTCGTGACATATAATTTACGGCAGTTTTTAAACAGTCGTGACTTGATTTTTAGGGCGGTAGGTGTATAACCGTCGTCATAATTAATAATTTTTAAAAAATTTAAGGACAGTAGGTGTATACCGTCGTTACACGCGTCTCTATATTAGAATTATGACAGTTATCAAGTAACTGTCGCAATTTTTGTGTCGTAAAACCTTAATTTTCTTGTAGTGAATCTTATGTAAACACTTAGTTTTAAGTCATGTTATGAGAAATTATATTGTTGCTCTAACATCTTAGGTTTTTATTATATACCTCTACGAAATTATAAATAGCGTCAAATATTAGTCGATACACTAAACAGTGAGAACTCATATCCATTCTAAAAGGTCAGGCGGTTAAACCAAGACATTAAAGTGTCTCTGGTTTTGTTGAGAAAGTTATGTTTTTTTTAGGGTACAACTTCTCTACCCATCACAAAAAATTGGGTAGTGTACCTTCAACTAATTACAAAATCCCATTTAATTTTAATATATTTAATTAATTATAAAATAGTACAATTATTTGTTATTTCCAAAATATTTTACACTGAATGTAACTTTACCCAACTTTTTAAGTTGGGTAAATAAGAATTCACTTTTTTTAAAAAAAAATATCTTTTCTTAAAGAATCTTAAACATATGAACTAGTAGGAAACCCGTGCTGTCGCACGGGTCTGGTTGGAATTTCACATTACATGTATCTAATTGTGACTTGCAAAATTCCTTTATATATATCAAACATTTATATAATAGTTGGTATCTCATAGATATGTTCACATCTACCCGTGAATCCAGATGAGTTAATAAACCTCAGTTATAGTTGGTATCTCATAATCTGCTTTTTATTCTCATTTATACAAATAATTGTATAAATAGTTAAATTTATTATTTTTATAAAATTATTTTTAACTTATTCCCGTTTATAAAAATAATGGTAGCTTATTCAATTTATAAAATTGCTATATTAATAAATTTTTATCTTTTATTATTATTTTTTATGATTACTATTTATCATTAAATTTTCATGACTACTATTTAACATATTTTTATCATGATTACAATTATGAAGTTAATTTAAAAAGATTCTAATAGGTTTTAGTTATTTCATAAGTTTACAAAAATTGTAAAATCTCAATTGATTTTATTTTGTTTTATAAACCTTTCTTTAAAAATTTAAATAATTTCAAAATATATTTTATCTCAAATAACGATCTAAATAATTACAAAATAATTGTTATTCTTATATTTTATAATAATAAATTAAATATTTAATCTTGGAATAAAATAGTGTTTTAAAAATCGGACCGGACCGGCCGGTCGGACCGATTGGACCGGAAACCGGCCTGGTTCAATAGTTGAATCGGGAATGTCATTGAACCGGTGTGAACCGGTCAAAACCGGTGTAAACCGCTAAAACCGGGAAAACCAGTGGTTTTTGTGAACCGGCGGTTTAAATGCATTTTTTAATTTTTTTTTTAATTTCAAAAAAATAAAACAACGTCGTTTTGACTATTTTAATTGAAAATTAAAATAAAAAAATTTTGTTGCAAATGCGGTTGATTTTGTTACCGATGATTTTGATATTGAAGAAGGAGATCGCAACATGGAAACAATTTTTCTTTTGTTGAAATTATATTTAGTAGATAATTAAATTATTTTGTTATAAATTATTCAATTAGATTATGTTGCGATTAAACTTTTGTTTGCAATTATATTTTATAATTATGTACTATTTTATTGTGTCTGATACTTATGTGTAAAATTTGAGTTTAAATTATGAACTTGTGAATTTTTTTATAATATGATATTTTCAAAAAATTTAAGTCTAGTTATATTTTGTTGAGACTGAATCACCCGGTTCGACATATTTTATACCTATATAATTTTGTTATAACGACTGGTCTACTCAACCGAGTTATCCGGTTAAACCCGGTTTAGTCATGCGGTTCGACCAGTGACTCAGTGGTTCGACCAATAAACCAGTGACCCAGTACCCTCGTCGGTTTGATGTTCGGTCCAATTTTTAAAAGACTGAAATAAAAAAAGTTATAACTTGTAGTAAAAAGAGTAATTGTAGTTTTTACTTTAGTTCTTATGTTTATTATTTTTTAAAAATACGTGATTTTTATTAATATTTCATAAAAATACATGATTTTTAATATTTTTTAGTAACTAAATGTTTTTTAAACTCATTTTTTAAATAAAAGTTGTTTAAAAATTATAGTAAGCATTATTACATTAAGTTAAAAAGACAATTCTTAAATTAGTTTTATAGTAAAAATATTTTAAATTTAAAAACTAAATTATTCATATGTTTTTAAAATTTTGCAAGTACACTTCTCTCATTACATGTGGCCGTCTTTAGTAAAAAATATTAACAAATAAAATAAATTAATAGTTAAATTTTATATAGGAAAGAGAAAAAAGAAAAATATTTTTTATTCTAAAAATATCGAATAATTATAAGTAAATAAATAAATAAAATAATAATTTAACATTTATTAGTGTAGATAAAAAATTAATTTGACATTAAATAGTTTGACATTTATTTTTTATATACAACTTAATACATATTGACTAATTTTTTTATAAAAATTCAAAAATTTAGATATTTATTTACTAATTCAAATAAAACTAAAACTCAACTTTCATATTGAAATAAAATTAAGAAATAAATAATATTTATGATGAATTATTAAATTTTCAATTTAGTAATACAAATTGGGTTCCCACTTTTCATTTTCTTTTTCAGATTAATTACATAGAGCAACAAAAATTGAATTTTAATAGTTATAATAGATTTGCATTTTAATAGTTATAATAGATTTGCATTTTTATTGTTTCAAAAATGTTTTATAATTAATAAAGGAAAAATTAAAATTAGAGAAAACAAATAATTTTGGGAAAAAAAGTTTTAAGATTTAAAAATAAGAATATAATAAGTATTCTATAGGTGTGCTAATATACATCTAATGTTTATTAAAGTTGAGCAGATACATTAGTATCAGAAGAAAAAACACATCAAAAGTAGTTATTTGGATAAGATGAATATCTCCATCATGCCCAATAAAATAAAGATGTCCTTTTATTATGCGAAAAATATAAACACATCATACTTTTATTGGTCTGTAAATAAAATAAAGATATCCTTTTATTATATGAAAAATATAAAAATAAATAAGATAATACAAATCAGTCTTTTCTTGGTCGGTAAAGAAGTGATATAGGTTAGGTTTTAGAGTACAGATTTATATATATAAATTGTTTCTCTGATATAGAAACTGCATCTTGGAAAATATATATTTTCACATATATATTTTCAATTAAGGAACCTCTTCTTCCTTTTTCAATCAAGGATACTTTTCTGCCTTTTTCAATCAGCTGCCATTATGCCATAAATCCAATAAATGAATATAATTTAAGTAGAAGAGAAATTAAGTAGAAGAGAGAAACAAAATAAAAATATTAAGTAGAAGAAAGAAACAAAATAAAAATCAAATGGTTAGGATTATACAGAGAATTGCAACTGTCTTCAGTAAAAAATAATATTTGTTAGGAGGAAGTCATTTTATGACTGCCATGAAAAACCCATTCGAAAAAATATATTTGCATTACTAATATTAATATTAGACAGAGATTGCAACTCTTCAGTAAAAAATAATATTTGTTAGGAGGAAGTCATTTTATGACTGCCATGAAAAACCCATTCGAAAAAATATATTTGCATTACTAATATTAATATTAGATAGGGAGAGAGTAATTCTCTTTCTAAAATTTTAGACTCTACCTACTGGCTCTCCTTTCCAAGGAAAGAAAAAAACACAACAAATTAATCAACAACACAAAAATTTAATCATCAATGAAATCCTACAAAATACCGATTAAGGATGTAACTTATGCAAACAATGTTGATATGAACCTTTTCTTTTATCATATGTATTAACTGCAATACAGTAAAATAAAGTCAGAACTAATAGGTAAACAGAATATTAATTTTGTATAAATCAAATCAAAATTGATTGATTGAATAAATAGCCTGTGTTATCAAACGCCTCCAAGCCATGTGACCTTAATAGACTAAAGTGTTGAATCTGTCGCGCTGTGGAGCAGAGCAAATCGACTGTGATTAACAGATGAAATGAAAGATATTGAAGAATTGAAAATGACATGATTTAGTATATATAATAGAATAAAGGTTTAGAAAACTGAAAGGCCAAGGATTTGCTTTTCCAAAAACCCTAATGGTAGACTATCGAATTCCAATGAAAGTAGAGATTTTGCTTTTCCAAAAACTCTAATGGTAGACCATCGTTTATAGTTTCAAATTAATAATGAAATAAAAATATTATAAAATGCAACAAATTATTGGGTGCTGCCACATCACCCGCAATAAATGTCAAATCAATAATATTTAGTTATTTTGCTTAAAGTCTTTTCTACCCATGAAATAAGAAAAGTTTTAGTAGTTTTATCAGAGGGCTTATAGTGTAATTTCCAGGTACTTTTGCTTTTATATATTAATAATAGATAATAGATTAAGTTAAAAACACAACTCTTAAATTACTTGTAAAAATATTTTAAATTTAAAAACTAAATTATTCATATGTTTTTAAAATTTTGCAAGTACACTCCTCCCATGACATGTGGCTTAGTTTAGTAAAAAAAATTAACCAATAAAATAAATCAATAATTAAATTTTATTTAGGAAAGAGAAAAAAGAAAAATATTTTTTATTCTAAAAATATCGAATAATTATAAGCATATAAATAAATTAAATAGTAATTTAACATTTATTAGTGTAGATAAAAAATTAATTTGACATTAAAAAGTTGACATTTATTTTTTATATACAACTTAATACATATTTATTAATTTTTTTATAAAAATTCAAAAATTTAGGTATAAATTTACTAATTCAAAAAAACTAAAACTCAGCTTTCATATTGAAATAAAATTAAGAAATAAATAATATTTATGAGGAATTATTAAATTTTCAATGTAGTAATAATAATTTCATTCAATAATAAATTTTATAAAATCTATATTAAATGATAATTGGATCATTAATATTGTAATTTAAGAAAATTAAAAATATGAATCGAAAGCTAAATAAATTGGGTTCCCATCTTCAGAATAAAATAAATATTGTATAGGTTTGCTAATATACATCTAATTATAAACATTTGATATTATAACAAAATTAAATAATTTAGTTATATAAATTATTATGAGTACTAATTTCAATAAACATTATATATTAAAATGTTTTAATAATACATTTTATTATAAATGTTAGTATATATTAAAATGTGATACTCATACATTTTATTAAAGTTGAGCAGATACATTAGTATCAAAAGAAAAACACATCAAAATAGCTTTTCTTGGTCTGTAACTGCCAAATAATTTTCTTATAAAGGACATATGCTTCATTACATTAGTATCAAAAGAAAAAACACATCAAAATAGCTTTTCTTAAATAGCTTTTCTTTTCTTGGTCTGTACCTGCCAAATAATTTTCTTATAAAGGACATATGCTTCATAAGATTAGAGTAGTTATTTGGATATACATGAATATCTCCATCCTACCCAATAAAATAAAATAAAGATGTCCTTTTATTATGTGAAAAATATAAAATTAAATATGATAAAAGAAATGATATATGTTAGGTTTTGGAGTACAGATTATCTCGAAGTCCTTTTATTATGTGAAAAATATAAAATTAAATATGATAAAAGAAATGATATATGTTAGGTTTTGGAGTACAGATTATCTTGGAAAATATATATTTTCAATTAAGGATTATCTCCTGCCTTTTTCAATCAACTGCCATTCTGCCATAAATCCAATGGTTGAAATATTTGTTAGGAGGAAGTCATTTTATGACTGCCATGAAAAACCATTCGAAGAAATATATTTGCATTACTAATGACTCTCCCTTCTAAGGTGCATCCGTTCCTGAATTAAAGAAGAAAAAATACAACAAATTAATCAACAACACAAAAATTTAATCAACAATGAAATCCTACAAAATACCGATTAAGGATGTAACTTATGCAAACAATATACGAACCTTTTCTTTTCTCATATCTCTTAACTGCTGCAATACAGTAAAATAAAGTTAGAAGTAATAACTAATAGGCAAACAAAATATTAATTTTGTATGGATCAAAATTGATTGATTGAATAAATAGTTTGTGTTATCAAACTCCTCCAAGCCATGTGACCTTAATAATAGACTAAAGTGTCGAATCTGTGTTTAATCTGTGGAGCAGAGCAAATCGACTGTGATTAACAGATGAAATGAAAGATGAGAAAATAGATCTATTGATAGATCTGAAAGCGTGAGCCATGCCAATGTTTTAAAACTACAAAAACAAAACATAATTTACACGAACTGTAAGTTAAGATCGAAACTTGCAACAACAAAAAAAATTAATTGACAAAAAAAACTCAAAGAATTGAAAATGACATGATTTAGTATATATATAATGGAATAAAGGTTTAGAAAACTGAAAGGCCAACGATTTATTGCATGGTTCAGTAGTGGAGATTTTGCTTTTTTTCAAGAACCCTAATGGTAGACTATCGAATTCCAATGAAAGTGGAGATTTTGCTTTTCCAAAAACCCTAATAGTAGACCATTGTTTATCGTTTCAAATTAATAATGGAATAAAAAAATATAAAATGCAACAAATTATTGGGTGCTGCCACATCACCCGTAATAAATGTCAAATCAATAATATTTAGTTATTTTGCAAAAAGTCTTTTCTACCCATGGAATAAGAAAAGTTTTAGTAATTTTATGAGAGGGCTTATAGTGTAATTTCCAGATACTTTTGCTTTTATATATTAATAATAGATTAACTTTGGGGTGATACATTGGTTTATGATACAGTCATATGTTCTAAAAAGAGATATAATTTATGTTTATTTATTTAACTTCTGCAATGTTAGAGATCTCATAATCATAACATCAAATTCACAGTCTGTAGACTCTGCTTTGGGTTCGAATGGTTCTAGAGTAACCCCTCGCATCTCACCCCTGATAAAGTTGTCTGGATTTTATTCCCTTAACATAAAATTTGCTATCTATGACTGTTTTAATGATAATTCTTTGCTCATTCGTATATTCTTATATTGCCAAACATTTTGTTATGTTGTCCGGGCTTTTACCTTTAATTTGATAAATAATTATTTTTCTTGTAGAGTAATTGTTAACTAGCAACTTAATTATCTAATTTTTATATGTAAATAATCTAAGGTCCACATATGATTAAATGTGCTTTGTCAATAGTGTAAAATCTTTTAGACTAACAACATATGGATTTTGTTTAACATATAATTAATTCCATTTGACATCAAATTAAAAATGCAATTTTTTTAGCCTAAAAGTTTAAGTATGTAGTACTGGATTTGTATGTGTCGAAATAAAAATTGAGCCCAAATTTGTGACTTTCTAGCTAAATATTTGTTTTACTTGTATATTTTGTGAGAGTGATAGAAGCTTAATGATCAACTCAAATAATATAGATAGATATATAATATATGCTTCAACAACATTCAAAAACAAAAGCTTCCAATCCTTTTTCACATCCAAAAAGGAAGAATAAATAAACATACAAACACAATACATTCTCTCTTATTTCATCCATAAAAACCTCAAACCTTGAAAACCTAGGTTTCATCATCTTACATATCACTCTTAAGAGAAACAGTTCCATTGAAATCCCCCTCAACAATTTCCCCACTCCTTCTTTCTCCACCAAATCCAAATGGATACTTCTTCTGTTTATTAGGATAAAACACACCAAAATGTTTCTCCAATTCAGGACTCTTCTGATTCTCATCAAACATAGCAAAAATATAAGCCTCAGTAGCCCAAGGCCTTCTAGGAGTACCTTTCCCAACATGACGAATCAAATTATCGAGATAAATTCGCGCGTTATCATACGAAGTAGCAGCGCCTCCATCCGAAGGCCAACCACTCTCAGAAACAACAACATTCACCCAACCAATTCCAGTGTTATCCAATGCTGCATGCACAGAATCCAGCATAGCATCAAACAGGTTCTGATAACCATTTGGTCCATCTTGCACCATAACACTAGGAGAAGTGAAAAGCGCATAAGGTAGCGATATATCGCGCGGATTACCAACGTGGCTAAAATAAGGATAAACATTAACAAGTAAAGGCGCTCCTGCGTAAACCAAGTAACCAATGAAAGGATCTAGGTATGACCTAACATCACTTCTGAAAGAGCCTTTAGATGGAGGGAAAGAGTTTCCAATAAGGGTCATGTCTATAGCTGTAGTAACCTTGATTTGATCATGGAGACCTTGAGCTCTTATGGCTTGGTATACGTTCTGTGTTGCGGGGAGGACGTACTGTGCTAGCCATGAAGATCCTCCAACTGGACTCACTTCGTTACCAACTGCTATGTACTTGATTTTGACACTAGGGTAGAAGTTTAGAACGTTTCTTTGAACCCATTGACGTGCGCTGTCTTGGTTTGTGGCTAGGGTTTGCAGATCGGAGTTTGGTATGCCGAGGATGAGTTCGATGCCGGAGTCTCGTAAGGCGTTTAGAGCAGGTTGGTTGGGATCATAGAGACGCATTCTTTTGATGTTGTTTGCTTTGTAGAGAGCTATGACTTCGTTTGCTGGTGGTAGGTTGTTTCCCATCATGCCATAGCATACGCCTATTTGAGCATCTGATACAATAAAATGGGGAATAAGGATATGATCATAGTCAATATTTGCTTATAGGTCAGGAATGAAGTTCAAAATTTGTCACGGTTAAGTCGGAGTTTAATAAAATATTTTAAAATATTTTTCGTTGTTAAAAGATGGTTAAATCGAGTCTTTAATTGTTTTGTCATTGTTGAACTGTGACTATACATAGTTATATTTGAAAGAGGACGACGCGAGCTACCCTGCTGAGCCCAAAACATATCACAAAAAAATCGGGGTTAAGAAAAATCTCATAAACTATTTGTCACGGTTAAATCGGTTAAATTATAGTAAAATAAAATCTATATTAGTTTTGCCATATATAAACAGCAACTAACATGTTATTTCAGAAACCCTAAAATGACTATCTAAACATCCAAAAATAATCCATGAAAAGTATTTTTTTTAATAGATTAATCAATTTATTTATATTTTATAAGTATTTAGTATTTTTAGTCTATTATTAGTTGGTTGATTTTAATATTTCATAAAATTAAAAGTTTTTTCTATTGTTTAACCAACAAATGACCCGTTCAAATTTTCTTCTGGACCACATAATTTATTCATTTTAAATATATGATTCTTTCATAGATAGATTCAATAATGTGACAAGATATTAAATATATGTGTCAAATATTTTTATATAAACATTGCATATAATTTAAAACTTTATTTATATGAAGTTGATGATGTTTTTTAATAAGAGATCATGATCAGTGTTTAATATAACTAATAATATTACACGAATATACTTCAACCATATCCTACAATTGAGTCGTATAAACAATTCCTACATAAAAGTAAACCACTGTCACACACCAAAATTAATTAGTTATTATGACTTTTTGTTGATAGGATCTGTTACACATCTACTAGCTAGAAAACTGAATGATTGCTATTAAATAGAAAAGAGAAATAAAACTTTAAATGATCTAGATCCGGAACAACGAGAGAAAAATATATGTTATATATTTAAGTTTGGTTTATGAAATTAATTTTACAAAAATATATTTAAATACACATATCTATAATATAAACTTGATATACCTAAAAATTTGTTTCTCTCTCAAATGTGTCAGTTCATAGTAAAAACTTGACTTTATAATTTCTAAAGAATATTTTTCAAAATTTTTTTTTAATAAGCAAAATGGATTATATTAACAAGCACTAGCGTTTGCTCAATCCAAACAAGGTTACAAGGAGAAAAAGAAACAAAAGGGTCCCTTAACTTCGGGGTTTATTTTGGTCCATTAACTTCAATTGCTTATTGAAAATGAACTCTGAGGTTAACATAAGAGACAAAAGAAAGTATTTTGCATAGTTAATTAGTGTAACTGTTATTAGTAACAACTTCTCTTCTTCAACTAACAAATAAGTAAAATTGTTAATAATGAAAATGGCAGAAATTTGCCATCTCTATAGAAGAGAGACCAAACCTGCTGTGGGAATAAGGTTTACTGTGAAAACTCCGAGTAGAAACAGTGAAGCCAGAGAAAATCTCATGGTTCTAGCAAAGAAAGAAGCCATGTGATTGAAAATAAAGAAAGAAGCCCTATTTGGCACTGAATTGACATCTCATACAATTGATGTATTTATATACACATCTTGCTGACCATATTTCACAATTAAATTGAATTATTTTATTGGTCAACATATATAAATAAAGTATATATCTAGCAGCCCCCCTGCTTCCACCTACTTAATATACAATTTTTTTTGTCGGTTTATCACGGAAGTCATGGTCTTTGTAATCAATTTTATCCTTAAACTTATATCTAGGAATATAAGACCGGATTTCAAGTGTAAAAGTGCTAAAGTCTCACTCGATTAAGAATAGATGAAATATTGAATTTATAAGAGAATTGACTCATACCTCTATTGTTTTAAGATTTTGAGTGAATATGTGGCGTCAAAGTTTCTTGGATCCATGAACATTTAGTCCATTGGCACCACCGGTGTTTCCCAAACTCCACAACAAGTGGTATCAAGAGCCTTTGTTTGGTAGGGTATAATTTTTTTGTATGCTATGTGGTTGCAGTTTTGTCTGATTTTCCACAGCAGAAAAGAAATTGTATAGTTTGTGTTGTTTGAGAATTTGTTTTGCTGCAGGAAAGGTTTTGGCTGCAATGTCAAGTTTTTCAAGTGCAGTGAAGATTGACTTAAGGAGTTTGGATGTTGTTTTGAACGACGGGTGTAAATTAGAGTTAAAAAGATTATGGGAAGCTAGTGTTCCTAGTAAAGTTCAAGTCTTCGGGTGGAGGTTATTGTTTAATGCTTTACCTACTCGACGAGCTCTTTGTTTTCGAGGTATGGAAAGAATTGTTAGTGATATTTTTTGTCCTTTGTGTGGTTTGGAGGATGAATCGGAGGGTCATCTTTTTCTTGTGTGTGCCCATACGAGAAAGGCGTGGAAGGAGGTGTTTAATTGGTTGGGCTCCGATTTGGAGGTGGATGTGGGGGCGATGGATGATACCTTAGAGAATGAGATGGGGTTTGGGGTGGTGGACAGGGCCGGTCCTTTGAATTTGGGTGCCTTGGGCGAATCAAAAGAGTGATGCCCCTATAATTTTTTTAAACAATAAATATATAAGGATAAAAGAAATAATTGGATAAAAAATACATTTTCATTTGACATTGTGCAAAAAGAATACAAGTATGGATCTTTGAATCAATGTTTATACTACATCAAAACATAAACCACTATAAAGAGACTTATTCTTCTTCTTCTTTATATTTTTTCAAATACTTGATCAAACTTTTTACTAGTTTTATAGCCACATTAATACACATGTCTTTTTTTCACACTTTTGCTAATTTCATTAACAAAAGTTAAAAACTCAAACCAAATAATCATAGCTACCAAAAATTCAAAGTTTCCAATTCCATGAGTTGCATATACAATATTCGCATGACTTTCCCAGCATGTTTGTGACAATGGATTAATAGTTTAACCTTTCGCATTGTCTCTAAGAATTTTCCAACGTTTTGTCGAATGAGAAAATACAGTATAAATACGTTGTAACACTCCAAAAAAAATCTTTAGCTTTAGTACAAGAATTTGCAATATCACAAAGTGTCAAGTTAAGGCTATGACAACCACATGCTGTGTATAATGCTCTAGGGTTTACATATCTAATAATTTTCTTTGTACACCTTGATGTTTATCTTTCATGTTTGATCCATTATCACATCCTTGTCCTCTCACATTATTAATATGTAGACCAAGAGTTTCGATATATTTTGTAATTCTTCAAACAATCCTTGACTTGTTGTGTCATAGACTTTCAAAATTTCTATAGAAAACTCTTCAATTTTTATTGGACTTGTAGAAACATCCACACAACGTATAATGGGAGTCATTTGTTCTTGATGACTTACATCATGAGTACAATCAAAAATCACAAAAATATTTTGCTTCTTTGGTTTTTTCGACTATTGCACTTTTGACTTCATTACCAAACATGTTAATCAATTCATTTTGAATCTTATGACAAAGATATTGATAATTAATTTCATTATTCTTAATACGTTCAAAACATTTTTGCATGACAGGATCTCATTTAGCAATCATTTTAATAAGATAAATAAAGCTTCCATTTTTTCCATATTAATCCTCTCATTTTTTTTTTCACAAAATGCTAAATTTTGCCAAGCTAGATATCTAGTAACAAAAACTATCCTAAGTAAAATTATCAATAATATAAAATATTCTCTATATTATTATTTTAATTTTAGTGCCTCAATTAAGTACTTTTATAATAAAAAATTCTTATATATATATATATATATATATATATATATATATATATATATAGGAGAAAAAAAATATTTTTTGGTGCCCCTAAAATTATGGGGCCCTGGGCTCCCGCCCCGCGAGCCTGTGCTCAGGGCCTCCCCTGGTGGTGGATTATATTTGTGAGAAGTTAAGGGGGGTGGTCAAACCGTTATTTTTTGCTTTTCTTTGGCTTTTGGTTTGTTGGTGCATTTGGTTGCGAAGGAATACAGTTGTTTTTAAGGATTGTTGTTGGAATCCTACCGAAATCTTGATTGTAATTAATAATTTGGGTTGGGATTGGTTTTCTATTCTTGCTAAAGGTAGGGGAAATAGCTCGAAGGAGGATTGGCTTTGTAATCCTTGCACTTTTGTTGGTGCGTAGGATAGTTTTTTTTCTCTTTTGCCGTTGAGTGTGTTCTTGTTTGTTTCCTTTTGTATTGGGTTGCACCCCTTGCGCGTTTAATACAAGTGCTTATCGAAAAAAAAAAATTCCTTGTAGAAAATTCAAGTCAAGGATATTTTAATACAATTAAGATTACACATTACTACAAATAACACATGTTACTTCGGACGTGAAATGACTTTTATCTCTGTTACAAGAAATCTTGCTACTTTACCCCTTAATATTTAATAAATTGATGTTATAAAGCAAATGGTCGGTGGTTCAACCTTAGCAACATTATATTTTGGATGAAGTTGGTTCTGGTCAATATGATTCTTTGGAGGAGGAAGTATCAGTATCAGAGGAGTTCGACGGTGGAGGAGGTGGTTTCGAGGGGGTTTTGCCGTCTGACAACTTTGTTCCACTGGTGGTACCTAATTCTCTGGAGATAGGTGGTGCTCAGAAGCTTGTTGATAGTGATGTTTCAGTACGGTTACAAAAAGTTTCATGCTTTAAGGAGAATACTCCGTCAATAAGGAAAAAGGCGAAGTCTGTTTTACTTGACAATGTTAACACATCTAATGCTTCGGCCTCTATACCCCATGCATTAAATGCAATTCATGATAATAATGTGTGCTTCGATAAAGGCATTATGGGAAAAGAAAGAGAGAGGGAGAATTCCGAATGCAAACGCAGTGAGTTCAGTGGGACCGATAATGGGTCCAAGTATAACAAAGGTTATGTTGGGCCAAGTGATGTGGGCCTAAGCTCAAATGCTGCTCTATCATTCGATATGGCTATTAGAGATTTGAAAAGCCCAAAATCTAGAAAAAGGAATTTTGTAAAGGATTTAGGATGGAAGGTGGAATGCACGTCCTCTTACTTTTACTACATAGCTCCAAGAAACGTTAGCAGAAACAGTGGCACGGTAGTGAATATGACAAAGGAAGGAGACTCTGTTTCTACAGGTGAGTCCTTATCTTGTAACTCTCTAACTGACTCTGAGGTTTTGAGATGCAATCATATGTTAGTGAATTGTGCAAATTCTGATGTGAGGAGGAAAGTTTGGAATTCTATTTCAAATTTGGGGGTGGTGAGTAGGGTCGATACGGGAATGAGTGTCAAGCTTGTAGAGGTTATGGAGATGAGGGATAAGAAGAGGATGGTGGACAAGAAGGCGAAACGACCATTGTTACCATGAATATTATCTCTTATAATATTAGAGGTGGCGAGATTCCTTCGCAACATAAGAGTGTCAGTTTTCTTTTAAATTCTAGTAAGGTTGACGTTTGTTTTATTCAAGAAACTAAGATTCATAGTTTCAATGGTTCGTTGGCGTGTTCTTTTTGGGGTAGCAAGGATATGGAATGGACGGCTTGTAATTTTATGGGTGCGTCGGGAGGTATGGTCATTCTTTGGAGGAAGGGATTCTTGTCTCTAAACTATAGTTTTGTTGGTCTTGGGTATGTTGGAATTAATATTACTTGGAAAGGAAAGGGGTACAATTTGGTGAATGTTTATGCCCCTTGCAACGCGGTGGCTAAAAGAGTTTTGTGGGAAAGCTTGGTGAATAGGAAGAACAAGTGTGGGATTAAATAATGGTGTCTTGGAGGTGATTTCTATGAAGTGGTTTGTAGTGGAGAAAGATTAGGGGAGAGAGATTATTCGCATAAGAGAGGTATGGAGGATTTTGGAGGCTTTATCGAGGAGATGTGGTTGGTCGATATTCCCTGCATGGGAGGGCGCTTTACTTGGTTCAAAGGAAATGGTAAGCCCATGAGTAGGCTTGATAGATTCTTGGTTTCTAGAGGTTTGATTGATGATTAGGGGTGGTACACCAACATGTTAGGTGCAGAGATATCTCAGATCACTCTCCAATCCATCTCAACATCGGGAGGATTGATTGGGGTCTCAAGCCTTTTAGGTTTAACAACGCTTGGTTCAAACATGAAGGCTTCAAAGCTTTTATTGAAGAAGAATGGGCAAAGTTAAAGGTGAAGGGCATAGGAGACTTTGTTTTGGACGACAAGCTTAAAAGGTTGAAAGTGCGAATTAGGGAGTGGAATCGTGAGGTCTTTGGGTGGATTGATCTAAGGGTGAGTGAGGAGGTGGATAATATAAACGAGTTGGACAAGCTTTTGATGGATAATCATGGTGGTTTGGTTGATTATTTGGTATTGAATAGGAAGGAAGCCACTAATGAGATGTGGAAGTGGCTAAATATGAAAGAAAGGATGTTAAGATTGAAATCTAGACAACTTTGGTTGGAGGACGGTGATAAAAATACTCGCTTTTTCACAATTCGTTTAAGGAGAGATATAAAAAGAAGGCCATAACTTTATTGGAAGGGGATAACGGAAGGGTGGAAGGTGTAGATGAAATCAAGGGCACGGTTAAAAAGCACTTTGAAATGTTTTTCAAGGAAGAAGATAGTTGTAGAGTTGTCCCGGATGGTCTTAATCTTAATGTTTTAAACGTTATTGATAAGGAGTGGTTGGAGAGGCCGTTTATGGAGGAGGAGTAGGAGGTGAAACAAGCGGTTTGGTCGTGTGATGGTAATAAGAGTGCCGGTCCGGATGGTTTTTCGCTTGAGTTCTATAAACAAAATTGGGAGGTGGTTAAGATGGATGTCATGTGCTTTGTGTGTGATTTATATGAGAAAGCTATTCTTACGAAAGCTTGTACTTCATATTTTATTACGCTAATCCCTAAAATCAAGAACCCTCAATCTTTGTCTGAGTATCGCCCTATTTGTCTCATGGGAAGTTTATACAAGATTCTTGCAAAAATCTTGGGGGGTAGATTGAGAAGTGTTATTGGGAACTTGGTGTCGAAAAATAAAACAGCTTTTGTTCTAGGTAGAAACATATCGGATGGAGTTCTAGTAGTGAATGAGGTTTTGGATATGGCAAAAAGAGAAAACAGGAGTTATGTAGTGTTGAAGGTAGACTTTGAAAAGGCTTACGATTGTGTTAGTTGGGATTTTTTAAAGTATGTTTTACGGAAGATGGACTTTGGTGATCGGTGGTTGAGATGGATGGAAGGATGTATTTTTACTAGTAGCATATATGTTATTGTTAACGGAAGTACTAGAAAGGATTTCATGGTGGAAAAGGGTCTTTGTCAAGGAGACCCCATTTCTCCTTTTTTGTTTGTGTTGGTTATGGAGGTGTTTACGGTTCTTATGAGGAAATCTAGTGAGATTGGTGAATTCACGGGGTTCAAGATTAATGATATCGAGGTGGTGAACATGCTCCAATTTGGGGATGACGCTATCATTTTGGCGGAGGCTGGGTCTGGAATACAGCGACACTATTTTTGGACAGTCTGGATGCATTCTGGTATCTGTGGTAGCAAATCATGGATTTTTTGCAGCATGTTCATGTTTTGCGGGATGCCAAGGATTCTTACAAGTGGGCTCTCATGACGGATGGGTGTTTTTTTTGTAAAATCTTGTTATGACAGATTCAAGGTGAAGCTTTCTTCTCCCCCTCTAAACTCTAATATTGTCTTGACTTTAAATCATCTTTGGAAGATAAAAGTCCCGTCTAAAATTCATTGTTTGAGATGGAGGATTATTCTTAACCGGATAACTACTAAGGATCAACTTCATAAAAGAGGTATAGCGGTGGTTAGTAATGATTTACTTTGGGTGTTTTGTACGGTGGAGGAAGAATCTTTATCGCACATTCTAAGGAGTTGTGTGATCGTGTCGGGGATTTGGAGGAAAGCCTATCATTGGATGGGAACCTTGGAGGAGATTTCTTTGGAGGAGTTTGAGGATTTTTTCGCGCATTGTGAAAAGATTAAGAGTTTACCTAGAAGGAATATCTTAGCGGTCATTTGGCTAGCTTCGGTTTGGAGCATTTGGCTTAAGCGCAACGCCGTCATTTTCAACGGTGAGGTTTTTAGTTTCACTGATTGTATGACGGAGATTATTTTTATCTCGTGGAGGTGGTTATCTTCTTACTATAAGCTAGTAGACAATTGTAATTTTCATATTTGGGATATCCTTCCGCTCACTTGTTATGAGTAGTCGGAGTTTTCCGTTTGTTTCCGGGCGGAGTATCCCTTTTACTCCCTTTAATAGTATCATTGCCTATTAAAAACAATTATTTTCAAAATCATGTAGCGCGCACCACATACCCCTTAGTTTTTTTTTAATAACTGAGGTAATGAGGTTTGTTTTACGTCTGCTTTATGTAATAAATGAGGAGCTAAATCTTATTTTTTGTCATATATAATTTGTTTTAAATCTTATTTTGTCTGACATGTATATTTTTTACACTGAAACTACAAAATATGTGACAGAATCATATCATTTTAAATCTTGTAAACACATAATACCAAATTTATATTGTTTTCAAAATCAAATATACAAATTTACATTGTTCTCATCAACATAAAATATAAAATTTACATATTTGCACATAAAAATGACAAAATCTCTAAATCTCATTGATTTTCTTATCTCGGTTTATCATAAAAACCGAGGGGTCGTTATTTTTTTATAATAAAAATCGTTGCATTGTTTCCAAAGAATATTACATTAATTATCTATGAAGATCATATGTTGGATCTTCAATTTTTTGATATTCTGAAAAACTCTTTCATGTACGAATCTTGCATGTATTTGATTATTGTGAAAAAAGAGTAAGATAGTTAAAATCTAAAATCTAAAATATAACAGGTACAAATAAAAATTTAATAGAACAAACCTTGAACCCAAATGATTTTCTGTTCTTGCAATCCATTGAAGAGGATTTTTCTAAGTTTTCTTAGGTTTCATATATTTCATTTAGATTTCCAAAATCGTAAGAGAACTTATATAATGGACGTCCCTTAGGTTTCACGCGGATCACTAATGGTGGATTTTTGAGCGTTGATAACCTTTAAATGGACGACAAAGATTTGTTTAAGATTGTTGATTAAAAATAGTGGATAAAAAACTTAACTATCATCTCGGTTTTTAAAACAAGCGAGGGGCTAGAGTAATTTGTTTTTACAAAAATGGTTACATTGTTTACCCAGAATATTAAAAATACATTGTATAAAACAAATCTCCGCAGAATATCAGATTGTTTATCCAGAATATTAAAATTACAGCATGATCAAGTCCCATACAATATTTGTTGCATACAATATATTTTTCATATTATGGGTAAACAATGCAACCATTTTTGTTTAAAAAAATTATTTTACTCTAACCCCTTAGTTTTAAAACAAAATTGAGGGGTTAAAGTATGATTTTTAATGGTTACAATGTTTATCCAGAATTTCAAAAATACATTGTATGCAACAAATCTTCGCAGAATATCAAGATTGTTTACCCATAATATAAAAAATACAGCATGTCCAGGTCCCATACAAGACGCTAGAGATCTGCACTTGAATGTCAGACCTGCTTTTACTAAGATTTATTGTTGATTCTATCATTATCACTACTTTCACTAGCGTATACAATTTGCATGCTTGGAATGCATCCAACTTCTAATTAGGTATTTGTTCCAAAAATTGGAAAATATTTTTTCAGCACTTGCAATCCATCAGTAAAGACTTTTAAAAATACATCATAGTTGTTAAAAACCTTCAACAACAACAACAACAAAAACATCAACACCATTTTTTGAGATGGATTGCAAAAGCTGAAAAAATATTTTGTTCAAGGTAGAAGAAGATTTTTTTCCAGTTTTGCAAACCATCCTAAAAAAATGATGCAATCGAAGGTGGACGGCTATAAATAAGATATCATTAGCGTAAAATCGGTTCAGTGAGTGTTTTCTAGTAAAATATGATTATTTTATCCCTCGGGTTACCAAGGAAACCGAATGATTAAATCATTTATTTTATAGTTGTTAACAAAGAAAAACATAAAGTGCATTAGTTGAGATCTGAAGCATGTCCTGAATGATATTTCACCTCGATTTTTATAAAAACCGAGGCAACATATTGTTTTTTTATTATATCTTTCTCCACATCCTCATCATTAATTATTTTCGATCAAATGGTTAAAAATAATAAGTAATTAGAGAAACTCTTATTATTCTTAACTATTAGATTGAGAAGAATTATTGGTAAGGATGTGGAGTAAGTTGTAATAACTTACTTTTGGAGTAAGAATATCTCTCCTTATATATATAGCGCCTTGGAATAAAATTTCGGTTTTTTTCTAGACGACGTGAAAGCTTCGTCATGAAAAATGTTATTTGTTGTAATGTATAGCATTTTGCTTCAGACATATAATAATTAGTTGTCAATGATTACTGCATAAAATTTAAAATAATTAATTATATGTATAAAATTTATTTATAAATGAAAGCAGAAATTAATATATACTTCTGAGAGTTAAAACGAGACCAAATAACATTCTTTGTTCTCTTTCAACTTGTCTTGTACATAAATCCTGATATTGTTTGCTATCATACCACCATGAAGACTAATGTGTGTTGGATCTAAGAAACAATACTTTTTTAAATTCCTTTCAACACACATCTCATGCAATAACTTGCAAGAGTTAAATATTTATGTTAAAGTACGAGAACATATGAATATAGATAGAAATCAACATAAAAATTATACTTACTAGCACCACAATTATAATATGGTATTGTCTAGCCACTCACCCCCTTCAAAAATTTCATAATAGAAGTCTTAGTAAGTACGTAAAACTTATCTGGATCATGACTTGATTTAATATTCTGGAAGATGTCTGGAATACTATTTAATATCATTTATAGTCTCTTAGTGTTATCTATAGTGGTGGTGTGGTTTCAATACTGCATTGGTTGGAAGAATAAATTTCTTTTGTGCTTGTACCATCCATAACTTCTCAACTACATTCTCATGAATTTCCAACTGATTTGAATTTGTGTGGTTGAGTAGACCCAATGAATTCAATTTCTGCATAATTAAAATAACAGAAATGCAATACAAAAATCAAAATACGCAAACAATAATCAAGCACATCGTGGGTACACTTTTCGGACATCTTCTCAAGCTCCTCCTTATTCAACTTCTTTTGATCCTCCTCATCCAACCTCTCTCGCGGATCTTGATCCTTCTGGAAACTCTACCGCACATTCTACAACAACCTTTCCTCCTCTAACATCCTTTATCACTCCTCCATCTGCACATTTCGAAGTTCCTCGTGAATCCACTTATCCCCTCCCTCCCCCAAGTCAACAATAATTATCTCTTCAATCTCTCTCTTACGATTTACTTCTATAGATGATTGAGATGATCCAAAATATAACTTGAAGCCAACACCTCTTCCAAGACCATAGACACGCCGATGATTATCTTCGGTTCCAATCGTTTCTATCAAGAAGTCACGATGATCTTGTGAAAAGAAGATGCCCTTGGATTGTTTAGCCAGTACATCCTACAACACATAAATTTTTTTATCTTTACTAAATTGATTTAACTAGAATAAATATTGTTGAATAAAGTATCTACTTACAATATTTTCATCCAATTCACGTCTATCATATGATGTGAACTCGCCTCTAGCATATGACATGATGGTGGAGATGGAATGAGATCAAGGCTTATTGATTCTCTCAAATCTAGTTCCCTTTGTTTTCTTTTTTCTTCAATCATCTTCTTTTCAAGTTTTTCATATCCTCTACGATACAATCTATATGGATAGATATTTATAGATCAATTATCCTTTCCTTTTTTGATGTTAGCCAAGAAGCTAGGAGTGGTGCGAGACTCTACAAATTTCTCCCAGACATCCTGATCAATATATAAATTTCTCCCATACATGACGTACGGAACACTCTGTTTAAACACGTTCAGTAGATGTACATATATATGGAAAGAAACAATTTTTTTAAAAAAAAAATATTTCCGAAAGTGTATCTATGGAAGGGGGGCAAAATTAAAATTTCGCCATAGATAAGATAAGAGATTCAACATATAGATTGAGATTTTTTTTTTTTTAATGCCGGCGGTAGTTATTCTCTTTCTGGTTGAGGGTCTTGGTCCATGATTTTATTGACGACTGGGTTTTTTTCTTAAATATTTTGGCACCTATTATGTCTCCTAACTGCCTTCTTTATTTGTATTATTAAGACTTTTGTCTTTTATGATGTGTCCTAAATTTATATTGTGGATTTTTTTATAGAATATTTAGATAAACTACACTCATGATTTGCACGCATTTGCAGAGTAACAAACGTTATAACTATTTATCTGAGATCTTGTGATGTAAATTAACCAAATGTTAATTTTGTAACAAAATTAAAATACTCAACTTAAAATATACCTACTTAATATCAGCAGCCATATTCATAAATACGTGAATACATACCGTTGCTGTCAGTAATGAACTGGTTGCAAAAGTTGAATGCATGCACTTAGAAAATTGCTGCTCCCCAAATAGGCACTATTTTATAAAGAAAATGTAAGCATGATATATTTTCAACATGATTAATTCAAGTTGATCATATCAACTACTTGATTGGAATTAGGGGTCTAAGATAGATGATTTATTTATTCAATACTTTAAAGTTTTGGATGAAAATAGTGTCCTTTTCATAAGTATATAGTTGTTGCTTTCTGCACACTCCAACAATACCCCCACATAACAACTTGCTTCAAAAATACAATAATGTTCCCACCACAAAAAATAAATATGCCACCGGCGGCTGCAGAGTGCCATTGACTCGAAGAAGTGATCATGTGAAAGAAAAACAAATGAAAAAAAGAAAGAAAATAATATATAAACAAACTAGAAGATATCCTTGTGGACTTAGTTTTTTTGTGAAATAAATGGCATCTTTACCAAACAATTGACATCTTTTGAAAATGACTAGAAATAAATGGAGAAAATAAAGTTATATAGATTTATCCTGTAATATTTTAAACCGGTAAAGCTTATATGTTATATATAAGAAATATAACTTTATTAGATTGATATTTTAAGAAGTTTAAAGAATCGTTTTTATGATAAATTTTGTTTGTGGTGTTTAATCAAGACTTTTATATAACTTAAATAAATTGTATGATATTCTATTAAAACAAATAATTTTTTTTTCTTTCAAAATAACAAAATCTGTTGTTATTCAATTGAGATTTGTTACAATTTATAAAAAGGTTTTTGATATTAAAAAATATACAAACTTAAATTGATTTTGATAATAGAAAAGAAATGGCTTTTTTCAAATTCTTGACGTGTTTTTAAATGATCACTAGTGTGCTTCTAATAGTAGAACTATCATAACAAATCACACAAAAAAATGAAAATCTTAAAATTGGTTCTCAACCGGTTATGGAAAGATTATAATCAATTATACAAAAGAATTTTAAAAAGTTTTGCTCAGATTCGAACTATAATTGATTTACGCTTAATTCATAATTGATTACGCTTAATTCATAATTGATTACCTTGCGAGACACATCTCATAATTGATTATAGTGCCACCATAATAGATTTATATTATGATGATATTCACAATGTTTACATTGCACGAGATAAAGTGTATTTAACCCTTTAATCATTTAAGACCAGAATCAAGAATTACAACAAAAAGACATGAATCTTACACAAAACAGGCCAAACAAAAGTTATCCTAATTTAACCAAACACTTGGACTCCAGTGGTAAATGAGCTCCTGCAAAGGACGACACTCGGGGAATATCGAGTTCGATTCCTGGTGAGAACATTATTTGGCCAGTGTTCATACATCCTGTTAGATCTGTTTGATAACTTAAAGATTTATACCCATATAAAAATCAAGAACAAAACTCTAAACTAATTCCTATGAGTCATATATACCATTAACTCACATCCCTTAAATCCATACCAGAATTTAACCAGAGAATGAGAGTGAAAACGTACATGCGTTTTCCGTTAGTGAGGATGAAGAGATTATATTGATAAACTGTGTTTTGTCAATCTCTCTACAACTGGGGACCATAACCCATATAAATAATCGTAGGGTTATTTCTTAGTTTTCAATATTTTAATTTGTCTCCTCATCAAGTTAGATATCGACTTATGGTATCTACACATTAACCTTTCATGACATATATGCCCTTAGCCATAAACTTAATATCAATTAGACCACTTTAGTTTTAGATAATTAGACCTTAACACATGTAATATTACATTTATGACCCAAAATTCTAACAACATATTGAATTATTTATTTGTGATATAGAAATCAACGTGTTGAAAAATCTATAAAAGCTTTGGTATGATTTTAGTGGAACTCTTAAGAGAAAATACTTGTGGACATTAGTAGGCCATCTGGTTAATCCCAACCTGTATAAATCTCTGGTTAATTCTATTTATTCATTCACTCTTTATTTTTTGTTTGTTATTTGTTTCTGTTGCGTATCTCTCTTATTTTTCATCTTCTTTATATCATTCTGCTGCCATTTCTATGTTTGTTTATCGAAACTAATATAAAAAATTTTAAGTCAAAGTTTTTTATAAATTAATCTCGAATTTCAAATATCACAATTCACCCTTCTCTTGTGTTTGGAGTTGAAATTTTGGCACTTTCAAATAGATGTCAAAACTGGTGTTCCAACACCAAAACACAATGTCAAGACAAATGTTAGGCATATGTAAAGATAAATGTAAACAATGACTTTCTCTTATTTAGCTTCCATGTGAGGAATACAACATGAGTGATTCCATTGGATTTCGTCCATATGGCCCATTTGTTAGGCGATGTGTGCCCTAGTCTAGGACTTCGCCAAATAGGACAATAAAACAACAAATTGCTATGAAAAAAAGCCAAGCAAAATGCTATTTCTAAGAAAGTGGAAATGGCCTAAAACATGCAAGCTATATAGAATATTAAAATGAGATATAAAGAAAGTAGATTGCATTAAGGTTTTTACGGATTCAACGAGTTCATCCTTACTTTGTGCCTAATCCAATCTCCAATGTTAGACTATTGAAAATTCATAGTTTTTCACTATTTTGACAATTTTTACAATGTGTTTTTATACAATCAAGAAACTAGACGCTAAAATTAAAAAAAAGTTAACAACTTGAATATGAATCTTTCCTTCTTCTGTTGTATATAACCTAGACAACTGAAATCCCAAGACATTCTCTTAGTCTTGATTGTTTTCTTACCCATATCTGAGATCCGCTTCAAGCATCTTCTTTGCAACAGTGTTTACTCGATCCTACTTTTACATTGTTTGAGCTCATTGCCTCTCTGCTTTAAAAGACACTCAAAGTTATGATGTTATGATCGTATAATTTCAAATATATTTGGAAAAGTGACACAAAATGATTTATATATGAATGTGAGATAGAGCACTACAAATGAGTAAAATACCTATTTGATTCGAGTCAAGTGCAATGGATATGGTTCGAGTCAATAGAGAAAATTATTTAAATAAAGAACTTAAAAACCTAGAATTTTCCCATTTGATTTGAGTCCGTGATTTGATTAAAAAGTTCTTGTGATTCGAATCATGCTGATAGAATCAAAATCTAGGATTTGAAATTATTTTTTATTTGAGTCAGTCTTTAACTTGATTCTAATCAAGCTTGCTTCTCATTTGAATCATAGAAGCTTGTGATTCGAATCACACTAGTAGTGGTGAAACCCGAGTTTCACAATCATTTATTGGTTTAAATCATGTATATACTTGATTCAAATCATTCTTCATAAAGTTTCTATTTAAAAAAATGAAGTGTTTGATTGAATATAAGGTTAGTACGATAGGAATCATGAATTCATGCATTTCTATATCCAAACAACCAACTAATTTGTCTTGAACCATTTTGCAATGAATTTTATCTCAGAGTTCAATTTAATGCGTACAAAACACGAGTTAATTTGGAACATGATCTAGATGAATTTCACTTAATTCTATGATATGCGCACAACATAAATTAGAGGGGACTCAATAACGAAAAATGATAAACGATAAGATAGAAATGAGACAAGTAGAAACTTTATGGTATTGGTCAATGTAAGGTACTTAGGTGGGTGGGTAGACCAGTACCTCTTCCGAAGTCGATTATAGAATTATTTAATTTGTCCCTAGGTATTGGTTAATGTAAGCATGCAATCTCTAGTTTGATTTTATCTGGCATTATGAGATCTAAAATATTTAGAATATTTAAAATATACAAAATAAACGTTTCTCGAGAAAGGTTGTCGATGAATCACTATACGAACTTGATTTTTTGTCTCTTTTTAAAATGGGTTCTTTCTCTTCGTTCGAAAGATGATTTTTCTCTAGTACATTGAGAATAGAACTTGTTGCTATGTTTTGGTTTATAGGGGTGGGCTGGATGACCAATTTTGATAGTCTCACTTGCTTCCTCTCAATCATCTATAGCGTGATATTTCTTTATTTTTTGGTACATACTCTTACGGTGTGCTTGGAACAACAGATTTAGGCAAGAGAGAAGTAAAGAAGAGAGAGACATCAAAGAAATATACATCCACCCTGCTTGGCACAACGAAGAAATGTGAAAGAGAGAACAAATATTCGTGGGTCCCACCAACTTTTTGTTTCTCTTCAATTGAGCGAAGAAAGCTAAAAGAGAAGACAATATATTGCATTTTCCATCTTTACCCCTGTCTTCTTTACTTCTCATTCTGCCTAAAATTTTGTAAAGTGATAAAAGTTAACTTTATATTTAGATCAAATAATTCCAAGTTGTGGTTATTACATGCAGTACTGTATCACCTCCATTGAATATTGAATAAGTTATAAACAAACCTCCTTAGGCAGGTTTTATTTTGGTGTTAACATAAAAATAGACGTCAGTGTTGGAAAAATAAACCACAAATAAAAATGATAAACATGTTTTTAGATGAAAAATAAATTAAAAGGGAATTTTATTAATTCAAAAACAAGAAAGTACAAGTGACCACAAGGGGTCTAACAATCTAGCAGACAAACAAGACTAAGCTAAAGCATTAAATCATAAACCTAGCAATATGCTCTCTAAGAGTATTATCTTTCCAACCTCTATATATAATGCTATCCATAATCCTAGTAATAGTATTGTGTCTATCTTGAGTGTCAAAAATAGTAGCATTACGATATTGCCTAGCTTTCCAACCTTTCTTTTTGGTGTTTATAATAATCCAGTTTTGCTCGATCCTCCAATCTTGTGGGTTGTGGTTGATCTCAAGCCAGTTAAGAATTTGACTCCAAATCCCATAAGTAATTCTGCATTGGAAGAAAAGGTGGTGCAGTGTCTCAAGCTCATGACTACAGAGGCTACACATATCATCCTGAATCATACCAAATCTTTAAAGTCTATCTTTTGTGGGTAGTCTATCTTGGTACATCAGCCAGGTGGTGATTAGTGCTCGAGGCCTGGTGGGATTAGAATGCATCAGATTGTTCCAAGGCACTTTTGGTAAGTCTTCTACCAAAGTATCATAGACCTTCTTCATGCTAAACTTCTGGCTAGCTAACATGTTTGTCCACATAATGTGTTTTTATTATTTAATTAAATTAGAATAGACAAATAATTTAGTTTTAATGAAAAATAAAATTTGTAAAATTAAATATGTCTTTTTTTTACTTTAAGGGCATATTTGTCCTTTCAAAAATAATATCATTTCTCTCTTCTATTTCTCTTCTCACTCTCTTATTCCAAACAGTCCATCAAATCTACTCTACTTCTCTCATACTTCTCTCTTTTCACACTCTTTCTCATCTATTTCTCTCTTTTCAATTTCTTCTCACAACCAAACACACCCTTAGTTCCCTCTGAATTGGCTCGTTTGTTTTGAGAAATTTTTTGCTGTGGTTTTTTGTTTTCTTTTTCTTTGGCGTCATATTTATATTTAGGTTGACATTTTGAACTTTCTTTTATTATATATATATATATATATATATATATATATATATATATATATATATATATATATATATATATATATATATATATATATATATATATATATATATATAATTGGAATACACTGACGATGTAAAGAATTTTTACAACATCAGTGAATCACAATCGTTAATTTATAAGAAGTGTTTGACTTTTATTTTAATTTTTTTAAAAGTAATATAATTGAGTGGTTGTGATATATTGATAGTATAAAAAGTTTTATATTGACAGTCATAACAATTGAACTCATATATATATATATATATATATATATATATATATATATATATATATATATATATATATATATATATATAAAATTGAGAAAATGGATAAAAATTAATATCATATTAAATTAAATACTATTATTTAAATTCGAAACGAGAACATCGATAATTATGTATGTGTAAGTTTTAAGATAAAGATCAATTAGTCTAATCCACATAAAAAGAGGGCTTTTGAAAGGTTATAGTGATGTCTCTTGTTAGATCCCTACAAGTAAACGTTAACTTCAACTTTAACTCAGCGTGGAGTTTGAAAATCATTAAGGTTCAAACTCCAGTCATTACTAGGTTGGCAAGTATCCATTATCACCCTCGATGGCTAATGTCTAATGCTAATTTATTTATGAGAAATGATAAACATACACTATATATTACAACTACACCGTATTCTTATACGGTTAGATTCCTTTTACTATATTTAATAATAATTGTTTATTTCTTTTAATAACAAAAGACACATGCTTTATTGTATTTTATGTGGTGTATATACTTGGTGTAAAAAATTTAGTGTAAAAAATTTATGTGGTGTATTTTATATGTGGTGTATATGCTTTATTGTATTTTATTTATGTTTCTTGACTATATGCTAGTAGTAGTTGAATACACTACCTTTTAATTGATTTTGGCCGTACACAAATTGAGCAAGTGTTCATAAATTAAAACATATGTTAAAGCGATCACATAGTTTAATCTCTTTGTTTTAAAAAATAAATTGGAGATTGAATTGGTGGGATAACTTCAATATTTTTCTTTTAATTAAACGAATACTTTTTAAAATTTAGTTTTAATTTCAATTTTTTTTCTTTTAATTAAACCATCATTTTTATAGGACTCACTTATGTGTAATTTTAAATCTAGATTTCACAGTTATAAGTGTGAGATAATGGATCGAACTCTAGTAATGGTCGAAGGGTAGCTTCTTGGTTCGACAGGATTAAACATGAAGTTGAAGGTTGTTCACATGCTTGTGTCGAAGATGCTAGGGGGTTAGCATGTTAAATTAGGTTTTAGTGTTTAAACCCTAATTTGTTAAGTTAGTTTGTTTATTAAGTTGGCTTGTGTAATGGGCCTTGTGGCAAAAGCCCATTAGTTAGTATGTTAGGTTTTATTATAAATAGCATACTAGTCTCTCATCATTGCTAAGCTGCAAATTCTAATTTAGGGTGAGAGAGGTTATTTGTTATTCTTGTAAACTTGTAATCTTGTTTTAAGAGAAAGTAAAAGAATAGCAGTTATAACCAATTCTTGTGTTCTTCTTATCTTCCCTAATTCCTATTATATTTTGTTCTTGACATCGTTTTTCACAACAAATTGGGGCGGTGAGCGTGGAGAAGATGCCGTCAACAAAGTATGAGATTGAAAAGTTCACCGGAGTGAATGATTTTCGGTCTGTGGCGCTTGAAGATGAAAGCCCTATTGATTCAGCAGGGTTGTTTGGAAGCGTTGAAGGGAGAGGCAGCCATGAATACTGCATTAACGACAGCGGAGAAGATGACTATGATCGAGAAGGCACACAACGCAATTTTGTTGAGCCTTGGTAATAAGGTTCTCAGACGGGTATCAAAGGAGACGACAGCATCAGGGTTATGGGCGAAACTTGAAAGTTTGTATATGACCAAATCGCTGGTAAATCAACTCTACCTGAAGCAGGCTTTGTATTCATTCAAGATGGTTGAAGACAAATTGTTGGCTGAGCAGTTGGATATGTTCAACAAGCTAATTCTTGATCTTGAAAATATTGATGTAAAGATCGATGATGAAGATCAAGCGCTGTTACTATTGTGCACTTTGCCTCGATCACATGCTCACTTCAAAGAAACTCTCTTGTATGGAAGGGAGTCCCTGACCTTTGAAGAAGTTCAATCAGCCCTATATTCAAAGGACCTGAACGAACGAAAGGAGCATAAACCTTCGACTGTTGGCGAAGGTTTGGCCGTTAAAGGAAAACTCTTACGAAAGGATGGTAAGTTTGACAAGAAGAAGGGCAAAAGCCAGTCAAAGTCTTACAGTGGCGAAGCATCTGGCATTCGATGCTATCATTGTAAGAAGGAGGGTCACATAAGAAAGATGTGCCCTGAACGCCTGAAAGATCATGGAGGTAAGGATTATGACAATGCAACCATTGTTCAAGATGATTTCGAATCATCTGATGTTCTTGTGGTTTCAAGCAGTGACTCGAGAAGAGAGTGGATTACGGATTCAGGTTGCACTTGGCACATGACTCCAAACAAAGACTTGTTCGAGGAATTATGTGATCAAGATGGTGGATCAGTATTGCTAGGAAACAACAAGGCTTGCAAGATTGTAGGTGTTGGATCTGTGAGGTTCAAGCTCCATGATGAGTCAATAAGGTTGTTGACTGAAGTCAGGTATGTTCCTGATTTGAAGAGAAATCTACTTTCTCTTGGTGAATTCGACAAGAAAGAATATGTTTTCCAAGGAGAGAAAAGTATCCTAAGAGTCATGAAGGGGTCGAAGGAAGTCTTGAGAGGCGTGAAGAAACAAGGTTTGTATACCCTTGAGACTGAAGTTGTAAGTGGTTCGACAAATGTTGCATCCATGAAACCTTTGTCGAAGACAGAAATCTGGCACATGAGATTGGGCCATGTCAGTGAAAGGGGTCTGGTCGAATTAGGGAAACAAAATCTGCTTGGTGGAGACAAAGTCGAAAAGCTGGAGTTTTGTGAACCCTGTGTACTTGGAAAATCTTGTAGAGTGAAGTTCAACAAAGGCAAACAAAGAACACATGGATCCCTTGACTACATCCATGCTGATCTTTGGGGACCTGCAAGGTGTGCATCACATTCTGGGGCGAGGTATTTCCTATCCATAGTAGATGATTATTCCAGAAAATTATGGGTATTCATCCAGAAGACTAAGTATGAAACTTTTGAGAATTTCAAAAGTTGGAAGACTCTGGTCAAAAATCAGACTAGCAGGAAGGTCAAGAGGTTGAGAACCGATAATGGCCTTGAATTTTGCAATGAAGCGTTCGACAGTTTTTGTGCTGACTCTGGTATTGCAAGGCACAAAACTACTACAGGTACTCCACAGCAAAATGGTTTGGCTGAAAGGTTTAATCGAACTATTTTGGAGAGAGTCAGATGCATGTTGACTAGTGCGAGGTTAAAGAAGGTGTTCTGGGCTGAGGCTGTTTCGACATCAACATATCTGATAAACTGATGTCCTTCGACAACCTTAGATATGAAGACACCTGAAGAAGTTTGGTCGGGACATCCACTAGATCTCGACAAACTGAGAGTATTTGGCTGCGTAGCCTATGCTCACATTAGGCAAGACAAGGTCGAACCTAGAGCTCTGAAATGCATGTTCATGGGATACTCTGAAGAAGTCAAAGCTTATAGGCTATGGTGTCTAGAGCCAGGTCACAGGAGGTGTATCACCAGTCGAGATGTAGTTTTCAATGAAGCTGAAATGGCTTTCAAGAAAACTGATGATGTTGGTCGAAGTGCAGAAGAGCTAGAACAAGTAGAGATTCCTGTTGAGGTGGAGCATGTTGATGCTGAATTGCATATCCATGATGAAGTCGAAGAAGAAGCATAAGATGCTGAGGAAATTGAGGAAACTGTCGATGACTACCTATTGTCAAGAGATAGGTCAAGAAGAGCCATCAAGCCACCCCAGAGACTTGGATATGCAGATCTTATAGCTTATGCCTTAATCTCTACAAGTGAGGTTCTAGACGAAGAACCTCGAGACTACAAGGAAGTTATGAGGAGTCGAAATAAGACTGAATGGCTGAAGGCCATAGATGATGAGATGAAATCTCTTCATGATAATCATACTTGGGAACTGATCAAGAACTTGCTGGGGCAAGGTTAGTCAGTTGTAAATGGATTTTCAAAGTTAAGGAAGGAATCGAAGGAGTGACGTCGAAAAGATACAAGGCAAGGTTAGTTGCAAGGGGTTTCACTCAGAAAGAAGGTGTCGACTTCAATGATGTGTTTTCTCCTATTGTGAAGCATAGGTCTATTCGAATGTTGCTTGCCATGGTGGCACAATTCGACCTTGAACTGGAACAGATGGATGTGAAGACTGCGCTCTTGTATGGTGATCTAGATGAAACAATCCTGATGAGGCAACCTGAAGGGTATGTCGAAAAGGGGAAGGAAGAATATGTGTGCAAACTGAAGAGATCTTTATATGGGCTGAAACAATCTCCTCGATAGTGGAATAAAAGATTCGACAAGTTCATGGCACGCATAAGTTTCATTAGAAGTCAGTTCGACCACTGTGTTTACTTTTGATTTCGACCTGGTAATTCATTTGTTATTTTGTTGCTTTATCTGGATGAGATTCTCATAGCAACCAACAATGTCGAAGATGTGATGAGGGTGAAGGTTGAACTCAATAAGGGGTTCGATATGAAGGATCTGGGAGCTGCTTCCAGGATTCTTGGAATTGACATTCGAAGAGATAGAAAGAAGCCGAAGTTATGCTTATCTCAAGAGGCATATCTACGGAAGATTCTCGAAAAGTTTGGTATGTCGAATTCAAAGCCAGTTGTGACTCCAACAAACCCTCAATTCAAGCTGAGTATTGATCAGTGTCCCAATACTGATGTCGAAAGAGCCTATATGAATAGCATCCCATATGCTAATATAGTTTGTTCTTTGATGTATGCTATGGTCTGTACTAGACCTGACATAGCATATGCAGTAAGTCTTGTAAGCAGGTACATGGCGAATCTTGGAAAGGCTCACTGGCAAGCATTGTAGTGGATTTTAAGGTACATAAATGGGTCTCTGAACAGGGTCCTAATTTATGGTGGAGCCTTGGGTGAAGATTGTAAAGCAGCAATTGAAGGATATGTCGACTCTGATTATGCAGGTTGTATGGATTCTAGAAAATCTATTTCTGGATATGTTTTCACTATGTTTGGCACTGCAATTAGTTGGAAAGCAACACTTCAGAAGGTTGTTGCTCTATCAACCATTGAAGCGGGGTATATTGCCCTAACTGAAGCTGTGAAAGAAGCATTGTGGCTTGAAGGTTTTGCGAAGGAGCTGAAACTTCAAGGTTGAGGTATCACTGTTAAATGTGATAGTCAAAGTGCAATACACCTGTCGAAGAACTCAGCATATCATGAGAGAACTAAGCACATTGATGTGAGGTTGCATTTCGTCAGAGGAGTAATCGAGCGTGGAGAAGTCCAAGTGCTAAAGGTTTCGATTGAGGACAATGCTGCTGATATGATCACAAAGACATTGCCGAGTTGCAAGTTTTTCCACTGTATGCAGTTGATAAAGCTGCATGAAGAAAGCCAGTTTGTTCCCTTGACGTTGTAGAGTTGGGTCCAAGGTGGAGATTTATGAGATATTGGATCGAACTCTAGTAATGGTCGAAGGGTAGCTTCTTGGTTCGACAGGATTAAGCATGAAGTCGAAGGTTGTTCACATGCTTGTGTCGAAGATGCTAGGGGGTTAGCATGTTAAATTAGGTTTTAGTGTTTAAACCCTAATTTGTTAAGTTAGCTTGTTTATTAAGTTGGCTTGTATAATGGGCCTTGTGGCAAAAGCCCATTAGTTAGTATGTTAGGTTTTATTATAAATAGCATACTAGCCTCTCATCATTGCTAAGCTGCAGATCCTAATTTAGGGTGAGAGAGGTTATTTGTTATTCTTGTAAACTTGTAATCTTGTTTTAAGAGAAAGTAAAAGAATAGCAGTTATAACCAATTCTTGTGTTCTTCTTATCTTCCCTAATTCCTATTATATTTTGTTCTTGACATCGTTTTTCACAACAATATGAATAAGTCAAATCAAATAATAAAGGTTTATGACCTAATTTAGGTCAGATCATGTCGGATCTTTTAAATAAAAAATATTTTAATTTTTTAAAAAGTTTATTTAGCTCAATTAATCCGACCATTATAAGTATTTTTATATTAAATAAATAAATTTATATAAATAAATACGAATAATATTTTTGTATAATTATTATTAGCCTAGTAAATTTAATACTTTTACTTTAGTATACACTCGTTAACCTTCTCAATATTTACTTATAGGTGGTATTTTTTTAAATTCAAATTAAATATTAATATAAAATTTAATCTCATTAATTTATTAGTGTATTTAAACATAAATCAGACAACTATTGAAATAAGTTTGTAAGAAAAAAACATGTAAGTTAAGTTTGAAAAAACATTAGACTAAGACAAAAAATAAAAATATGATAGACACAAGGCAGACTTAAACATATTTTTGACAAATTAAGTTTGGGCTTTACAAAAGCTAACTCAACACAACATATATCCACCATTAGTCGTGGATCAAATACTACTTTCAATGTCTCTTTTCTTACTAGAGGGCTAGTTGGCTTGGTCATGAAGCGTACATGTTCGGGATTAATAAGATTTAAGTACCCTTGGTGTAGTTATCTTTGGATTGCCTATTTAGATTGATTGTATTTTGCAAAACAATAACATGGAGAAGTGTTCAAAGTGTTCAAGATTAATTTAGCTTGCTTAAGCTGTTAGGGAGGTGCATAAGGGATAAATGTTGGACACGATGTCCCTACATGTTAGTACGACATCCAGGCCTTGTGCAACATGTTAATGTTGATGCGTTTTGGTATAGTTTCTAGTCAAACATTGGATCAAATTTATTGCTATTGATTTAGAAATATGATTATGTGATTTGTTTGTCAACTGGACAAAGGTCGGATCAGATCTTGTTGGAAAGAATTATGATCATGAGGAATGAATTATGGAATATATAATATTCAACACTAAACAAAATCAAATCAAATATCCATGAAGAAAAACCCAAAATTATTGTGCTATATAAGAAGCTCAAACCTACATTGAAATTCAAGCATTCACATTGAACCTACATTGGAGCCCAAAGTTAGTGTTTGAGAGAACAAAAAGTGAGAGGGTGTCTCATATTTAAGGGAGTCCTAAATAGAAATTCAATTTGTATTATTAGGAAGAGGCATTGAACAATATAGGGGTTGCTGTTGCTTGTAAGCCTAATTGTATTAAACTACTATTAGTGAATTTCTTTTCTTGGGTTGGAAGCCAACCCTCTAGACGTAGGTCCAGGTTGCATCGAACTGGGTTACCAATTGGTTTTGTTATTTATTACTTTTCTGCTCCATCATCTTGTACAAGTTGTGATGATTCTAGTTTAACTTATCGAACCAGTTGCCAAGACATCACGTTCAACATCTGTCCCCTAAAGAACAAAATTTTAATTAGCATCAGAGCAGACAACCTAGCTTGTTGGGTTAGCTTCAAGGAAGATACATTCTACTCAAATGGACAACTTTAAGGATGGTTATTTTGGATGGTTCCAACTATGATTATTGGAAGGTTATGATAGTGACTTTTCTCAAATCCTTGGGAAACAAAGCATGGAAAGATGTGATATAAGGGTGGAAACATCCAGTGGATACTTCTGAAAATGGTACAACCAGCTTGAAACTAGAAGCTTATTAGACTGATGTTGAAGATGATGAATCCCTTGGAAACTCAAAGGAATTAAATGATATCTTTAATAGTGTGGACAAGAACATTTTTAGGTTGATCAACACATGTTCAAAGGCTAAAAAAGCATGGAAGATTCTCAAAACTGCACATGAAGCTACATTTAGAGTTCGTATGTTAAGGTTGCAGCTCCTTACAACTAAGTTTGAGAATCTGAGGATGAATGATGATGAATCAATTTGTGAATTCCAAATTAGGTTACATGATATTGCAAACACCTATTTTGTCTTAAGTGAAAAGAAGTCAAAAGAAAAGCTTGCCATAAAACCCCCACAATCGGCTTTACCATTTTCCTTTACAACACCATCCACATTTAGTGTAATGAAGTTCTCCTGCACCGGTCTCCATCTAATGTAACTCAAATTTTGATTTAGGAAACTCAATCTTTGATGCATCTCAAGGCTCAATTTGTATCCTTGAGATCTTCTCTTGATATCTGCAGCCATCCCGATTGGCGTAATGAAATTTGCGTTGTGAATCTTCTTATTACGCCAAAACCACAACGAGTGACATGTTGTAGCCCAAAGAGAATTTAAATCATATGAGCTCCCATGACCAAAGTTATTCTGCAGGTTCATGCTCATCCATTCCTTCAGACATGCATTAAAAAAATTCCAACACTGCTCTCTAATAAGCGAGAGCAAAATAGAGTTTGCAAAAGTACAATATCTCAATGCCTGCGATACAATTTTGATTTCCCCCGTTCAATTCTGACAATAAGGGTCTCTAATGCTCATCTTGCTCAATTGAAAATTGGTAATGAGACTGTCATGATTAACTTGCCACATGAAAGCCCTTATTCTTTTATGGGTCTTCAATTTCCAAATCATTTTCCAAGCTGCCTCATGATCATTATTGCGGCTATAGAACTAAAAGTCTGATACGCATCCCTGAAAGAAAATTTACCATCTCTAGATACTTTCCACTAACAGATATCCTTTTCGTTGCTCATTCGAGGGGGGTGGATGAATATAATTTCCTCCACAATGTCTTGAGGAAGAAAATGATGAAGCCAGTCTGTCACGAGATTAGCTAATTTACTGATGTAGGCGATATTCAAATCAAAAAGTCTTTAATCATTCCTTATGATTCTCGAAGGTATCCATTCATCAGTTCAACCATTATTCGTTTCCCCATTCCTTATATCCCAACTAATAAGAGACTTCATAATGTTCCAGTCCTTTCTAATATTCTTCCATAAAATAGAGTCATTTGGCTTGACAATAACATGGCAAAATTTCTCATTACCTAGACCATATTTACCTTTGAGCACTTAGCATTATAGGGTGTTCTCTCCACTCAGAAGCTTTCATCTAAACTTTAACAAACTAGCTCTATTGGACACAACAAGGTTCCTCAAGCCTAGACCTCCCATCTTCTTGGGACTAGTTATGATGCTCCAATTCACCGCATGAGTGTGCTTTTCAGTCTCAGTGTTGCCTTAAATATTGTTTCTCTGGATAACTTGGATTTCTTTAAGGCTATATTTAGGAATGGCAATGGTCATCAATGTACATGTGGGCATTGCCTCCAAAACAAATTTAGCAAACGTTACACTACATATAAAAGGAAAATGCTTGGCTTTTCAACTAGTGAGTTTATAATTGATATTCTCCAAAAGATATATGAAGTCTTTGTATATATATATATGTATATATATATATTTCACCCTATGTAGTTTTATCATTGAGAGAAAAAGTTGTGTGTTTTCAATAAAATACGAAATTATTGTTGCTAGGGATCGAACCCATGACCAGTACAAATTTTTCCTTGATGGATCTATTACCGAGGAGAAAAGTGGCAAATTTTCATGATGCCTTGGCTACCTCCCATATGAAGATGAGCTAAACCCCTTTTCAACTGAGATAAATGAGGTTTTGTGTAGTTGTGAGCCTAACTTCCAAAAAGGAAACCCTATAACGACCATGTGGTTTAATCCATATGAGTGTACTTAGTCAATTAAGAAGCTTTATGCCCTGCTCTAATTGATTGGTTAAGGTCCATAATTGATTAAGCAATGTATACAAGCTACCCAAATGACAAGGACCACTCATGGTTAATCCCAAGAGCACCTTCATGGTTCATCTATAGTTTTTAGGGTGTTTTAGAAATTTAGATAAGTTTAAAACACTTTTAGGTTATTATGTGCATTGGCTTAGTAATTCAAGAATTACTCTAATATATCTTTACAATATTATTATCACTCTGACATGCGGAACAGGAGAGCATCCTTACTTATTATCTTTCACATTCTTTTAAACTTCAAGATCCCTTGCTTGATTCGACAATTCATCTATGACATTGGCTTCTTCTAATTGATGAGGCTTGATTGAGCTTCTTGATATACACTATCATAAGAAAATGCTTGACGAAAGACCATCAGAGATTTCCCCGAACGCCGCTTGCCATTAGGTGTTGCCCTTAAAGAGATCTTTGATATATTGATCTCACAAAAAAAAATATTGATCTTGAGATATTATCCTAATCATCGATTTAGATGAAGATTATACATTATGGTGTTGTCATCATTAAAACCATTGTTCATATTTTACTGATGCTAACACTATACCTACGAGCACGTGGATTAACACAAGGCTCCTTCTACAAGGTAATATGGAGGTCTGACCCTACTTTCCTAAAAATAACATCAGAAAATCAATTAGAAGAGTCATCCTCTTTGGACACAAGAAGAGACACACCTTTCAACCAAGTTGAAGTAGATCGAAACCACAATCTGTTTTCCCCTCAAAAAGAGGAAACAACTGGAGTGTTATATTTGACTACAAGAATATCAAACCACGTGTCTAAAGCATATGCAAGCAACCTCCATATCCACGTCAGTAGAAAAACTCTACTACTTTTAGAAGAACCGACCATAGTTTTAAATTGTGGTTGTGGTAGGAATGTGTTTGCGGTTGCGAGTGTATCGATTGTGGCCATTGCTGCGATGTGCATTCCAACTATTGTAGCGTGAATTTTAATTGGGAGGTGCTTGAAATATTATAGTAAAAAACACTTGATTTTAAAATTTTTCATTGTGTAAGAAATAAATTGAATTTTTAGGTTTTGACATTGAGTTTTGGGAAAAATACTTGATGAAACATTAGTAAAATTGTCTGAAGTGGTTTTTATTGTCAGGTAGAACCATGAATTTAATTTACACCGCAATTGCAGTTTGATGCAATTGCAAAAAATACCACATCAACAATATTGCTTACACAATTGTGATTGTGAACTAACTCTATTAGCATGCACTTTCGATCCAAGTTAAAAAAATTCTTTAAAATTTTTACACACTTTCGGTTTTGAGTTAAAAAAATCTTAAAAAATTTTATGATTTAATTTTAAATCTCAAACCCTATGTTTTATATGAGTTGGCGGACCAAACCATATAAGCTATACTCAATTTTAAGTGCTCTACATTTAAGCATCCAAATAGGAGCCATATGGTAGATGTTTTTAAACTTCCTTATATGCATTGAATTTGGTTTCTGTATTTGGATAAGCTATTGACTAACAACAGAAATTCATATTTAAAAATGGCGGAAAGCATAAGCTATTGACCAACAACAGAGATACATATCCACTCCACGACTAGTCTAATGATCTATTAAGAATTAATTAAAAAAACAAGAAATTTCTAAAGAGGAAAGTGACAGCCATAGAATTCTTTGAATCAGTCTGTAAACATATTAACTTAAGGTCTAACTTTTTGACCTTTATACATTCTAGTATGCAAAATACAAAATGGTCACTGAACATGAAATTTTATATAAATATGTGACCTACCAGAATTATATATATAGGACTCACCCTAATACTCAAATTCTATAACACTTTCCTTTGTGTTATAGCTTTCTTTCATAGCATGATCATAAGCAACAATACCATAATGGCTTCTCTACTGCTAATCTTTGCTCTTTTTACAGTTCATCTTCGCTTGACCAGTAAGTAACAGTTCCTAGCTAATCTTCTTACATACTACTAATAGTATATATTATGAATAATACAATTTTACATATGCTGCTATAAGGAAAACACTACTTTTCCATGCAGGTGCTCAAATTGGTGTTTGCTATGGCATGTTGGGAAACAATCTACCATCACAACGTGAAGTGATAAATCTTTGCAAATCAAACAACATCAAAAGAATGAGGTTATATGATCCAAACCAAGCAGCTCTTGAAGCCCTTAGAAACTCTAACATTGAGCTAATGTTAGGTGTGCCGAATTCGGACCTACAAAACATTGCTACAAACAATGGAATTGCAATTCAATGGGTGCAAAAAAATGTACTAAACTTCTACCCTAGTGTAAAAATCAAATACATCGCGGTCGGCAATGAAGTTAATCCGGTCGGTGGATCATCTCAATTTGCGAAATTCGTTCTCCCCGCGATCCAAAATATTTACCAAGCTATAAGAGCAAAAGGTCTACAAGATCAAATCAAGGTTTCAACCGCTATCGACATGACTTTGATAGGAAACTCGTATCCGCCGTCTAAAGGTTCATTTAGAAGCGATGTAAGATCATATTTGGATCCAATTATAGGTTACTTAGTATATGCAAATGCACCTTTATTTGCAAATATTTACTCTTATTTTAGCTATTCTGGTAACCCTAAAGACATTTCACTTCCTTATGCATTATTCACTTCACCTAATGTTGTGGTTTGGGATGGTTCAAGAGGATACCAAAACCTATTTGATGCTTTGTTGGATTCATTACATGCTGCAATTGATAATACTGGAATTGGTTTTGTTAAGGTTGTTGTGTCTGAAAGTGGTTGGCCTTCAGATGGTGGATTTGCAGCTACCTATGATAATGCAAGAGTTTATCTTGATAATTTGATTAGGCATGTTAAAGGGGGGACTCCAATGAGGAATGGTCCTATTGAGACTTATATATTTGGTTTGTTTGATGAGAATCAGAAGAGTCCTGAGCTGGAGAAACATTTTGGAGTGTTTTATCCTAATAAACAGAAGAAGTATCCATTTGGGTTTGAGGGGAAAAGAGGTTGGGAGATTGAGGGTAGTATGTTTAATGTATCTTTTCCTCTTAAGAGTGACATTTAATTATGTAATTAAGGTTGCTCTGAATGTTTGCATGAAATAAATTTGGTTGTCTAGTTTTTATCTTGTAACCACAACTTGGAATAAAAGTCAGTTTTTTAAACCAACATATAATAATAGGATTTAATTTATGTATATACTAAAGTTTTATGCATATATTGATGGAGGTTTTTGTGACTATCACTATTTAGGATTTAACCATAACCAATATATAATAATAGGATTTAATTTATATATATATACTAAAGTTTTATGCATAATAATATTTTGCACTCCAAAATTTCATTATTATGTTTCATCACATCAAAAGGAGGCAAAAAAATTGAAATTTAAGGAAAAGTTCATGTATCTTATTCCTTATTGCTGACATTATTCTGGTGTAATGTGATTTGTGGTATACATAATCATAACATGTGTCAAAAGATAGTTAGTCATCCCATTGCATGTCGGCTTCTGCCCGAAGAGAAGGAAATAGTTTCTTACATGACATTGAACATGGTGCATCCTAAAAACATACTTGCAACTTTGAAACGTAAAAAGACCTGAAAATATCTCAAACATCAAGCAACTATACAATGTCTGTTTTTGAAACAACAAGGTGATAAAAAAGGATCGAACTAAAATGCAACAAATGTTGAAACTTTTGGATGATAATTATTATGTATCTAGGTACCGAGTGTGCGGGGATAAAGAAATCATTTGAGATATATTTTCGATTCATCTTGATTCCATTAAGTTGTTCAACATATTTCCCATTATACTCATCATTGATTCAACGTATAAGTCCAACAAATACAGACTTATATTATTGAAAAGACTTATTCCGTTGGGTTTTTATTTCTGGAAAGTGAAAAAGAGGACAATGTTACTTGGGCTTTCGAAGTGTGTTGGGCAATGTTGAAGGACAAAGAAAACATGTCGAAGGTCATTATCAACGATCGAGATGCCATATTGATGAATTTGGTTGCAAAGGCCTTTCTTACTTCATATGTATTACTTTGAAGGTATTACATCACATGGAATGTGAGAATCGACTTAATCCTATGGTAGGGGCCAAAAAAATAAAGGATGAAGATGGAAAATTGATCAAAGCTAGCGTGATACTAGAATGAATAATGGATTCATGAAATGTTATAATAAATTCTTCTACGGTAGAATTATATGCTAATTCTATTATACTTTTCAAGGTGTGTGAGAAACATCTAAATTTCTTGAAATATGTTGAAAGTACAATTTTAGACCAGGTGAAGGAGAAGATTATTTGTGCTTGGACTGATCATGTTAGAAACTTTGCAATTACAACAACTAACCGAGTTGAATCTGTCCATGCTACACTAAAGAATTGATTGGGAAATAATAAAGGTGATTTGTTTAGAGATTGAGACTTTGTGAACTAAACGATCCAAAATCAGTATAATGAGATACAAACATCATTTGGTCGCAACATTATAGTGTTGGAACATAGATTTTGAGACACCAATCTCTATTCACATTTGATCGGAAACATATCTCGAGCAGGGTTGAATTTTATTTTTCACAAAGCCAAACGAGATGAAAAAGTAGGTTCCGATAGTTCAAAGTATAATTGTACACTTAGAAAGGCATATGGTCTCCCATGTACTTGTCTAATTTCAAAGAAGCTGAAACTTGATAGCCCAATACGAATGAACAAGGTTTCCACTCATTGAAAAAGACTTAAGTTTGATTATAATGGTGTGATGAAGGACGGTAAATCATATATATCTCTATCTTGACTGAATGGGAAGTGATATAAGAGAGATTATTGAAAGCCAATGATAATATGAAACTCCATATCAAATAGCAAATGAGGAAGATTTCTTATCCAGAAACTACAAATTTGAAATCACCATCTCAACCGGTAAAAACAAAATGCGCTCCTAGGAAGGTCAAAGCAACACCAAGTGACAATTCAACGATGTGGTCTCCTTCCTACTTTGAACACGTTGACAAACTTTTTCCAGATTCTCCAACTTCAAAATTTCAAAAAAGTGTTGTCAAAGGAGCTCGCATTAGCAAACCATATCCTTCACCACCTTTACCCAGAATTGAAGTTCTTTGTATAATTATCCTTTGGATTAGCTGCATTTTTCAAAACAAAAACATGGAGAAATGATCAAAGTGTTCAAGTGGTTCTAGCTTGCTAAGGCAATATGGAGGTGCGAAAGGTAAGCATGTTGGACCCGATGCCCCAACATGTTTCTTGACATCTAGGCCTTGCACATAAGGACTTTGCTGCTGCGTTTTGGAAGAATCTCTGAACAAAGATTGGATCAAATTTTATTTCTATCTAGTTAACAATATGATTATATAATTTGTTGAACATATACGTAGATCAAATCAAATTAAAGATATTTAAATTTGAATTTGTAACAAACTAAATCATATCTTTTTGTTTGAGATATTCAAGGATCAAATCAAATATCCAACATAATCTGCAATTTTTTTGGACGAAATCAAATCTCAAATCAATTAATAAAAGCTCAGAATAATTGGTATATAAGGAAGACACAACTGGCAAACATTAATTTCATCACAAAAGCACCGATCACACATATTACAATTCACATAAACGATTTTATAACAATATATTACATAAGGATTATTCATATCTCTATTTTATCATCAATTATAAACCATTGTATAGGGGACACATGGGATTTATCCCAAATCCCATTTGATCACACCAATAAACACAAAGAAACTAAGTTATTTATCAATAAAAAACAAAAATAGAATTTGGGAAAGAGGTCGATCGTGAAAGGAGAATTTGGAATAAACAGGGCTTTGGGATAATTTGTCAAAAAGCTTCAATTTCAAAGTAAGGGGGGATTACTTTACCTATGAGTGATTAGAGGCAACTAGGAAGATAAGGGGTCCTTACCCTCCCATCAGCGACATTTTATTATTCTGTATGGTTTTCTATAATTTGTTTGGGAAACCACACAACCTCGTCCAAAACCCGCACTCGTGCAATCAACGACACACTAAGCAAAAACTCCACATTTGAAACATCTCAAAGAAGCACAAACTTCTCCCCCACTTGTTTTAATCTCACTCCTGCTGGCTAGCTGTTGAAAATAAAAAGAAACGAGCATCGACAATGTTCATAAACATGTCGCATGCTAAGGAATTAAAATAATTCTCACAACCTAGGCCGAATGGACAAACCTATTCTGATACCAACTATGTAACACCAAAAACCCCAAAACATGTATTTTTCACACATGTAGCGAAATCTATGAAAATTAAATACAACCACTGGGTGTCACACATGCTTTTTATCATTTAAAATAATTTCTGAATATGGAAATTAACTTTAAAACTTAATAATAAAAATATTTTGAACAATCAACATAACAAGTATAACATAGTAATCTCGTCTCGATGTTACACTATCAGAGTGACTAACAAAAAACTAAAAGCTGACCAGAATACGACAAACATCAAAGCATAAATAAAGTAGACGAAGAGGAAACTACGCCATCAACACAAGTAAGAACGACAATTACTCCTAAGACTCAACCTGATGATCTGCATCACATGTGTATAGAACACCATAGAAAACAAACAGGGGGTGATAATTTATTCATATAAGTTAATGGTGCATAAACATTAAGAATAAAACAATCAACATGAATATTAACCCATAATAATCATCCATTTCATCATTGTGCACAATCAAATATCACCCACCAATCATAGAAATTCATATATGGAGAATGGATGTAATGTACTTGTCAACTCTACTTTACAGTGCATGTGGTACCAAAGTTTGGAAGTTTCAGAGTTATGTTACTGAATTCATCCACGAGCTCCATCTCTAAACCCTGATCTCATCAATGGTTACATCTCTGAATCTCTAGATTATAATTCGTCCATGGACCAAAACCTCACCTATCACCTCTCTACATGATGCATGAATGATACATAAAATCATATAAGGTTCATCTCAACCTCCACCTACATTACTTAACATTGGTTTCATCTCTAAACAAAAATTTATCATAATATTGCCAATATAGGCCCCACAACAATCGGTTCCATATCTGAACCGAACACACCAGCATAATAATCATCACAACTCAGTATAAAAAATCATTGCCATTAAAAGGACACACAATGGTTCCACCGAACAAAATCAAACTCCACATAACTCGACACAATCATTAAAATCATACAGTATCTCAACAATATTTATCATTATAACATTCATATAACCAGTCGGAACATCCCAGCATTACAACTCTACACATGGCAACCATCAAGTCATGCTTACATAATTATTCAACAATCACCTCATATCACAATAAAACATAATATTCATATTTTCATGTACCTTTTCTCACCCATAAATCATTGTTATAAGATATTATTAAGCGTCAGTTTCCCAACACTTCAAACTGTGCCTTAAATGGATTCACGAAATTAAATTTACTCGCAAAACTAAATTCTCCATACAAAATGCAGAGTCTTGCTACGCCCCCCCCCCCCCCCCCCCAAAATAGAATACAAAATCAAAATCAACATTATCACAAGAAATCATCATGTTTTTCATCAATGCCTGACATTAACATATGAACACCATCATCTCCAATGTCCTCATGGCATCTCATCACACAAATTCACATTAACAACAAAAATTAGCATGATTAACACAATTAAAATCCATAGCATCAATCCAATTGTGGAGGTTTTGCTCAAATCTCACACAATTCATAAACCCTCGACAATGGAGGACAGGGGAGAAAGGAAGAAGAAAGAGGGTTATGATCCCTCTCTATACTACAATATTAAGCACACTTATCATAAATATGTGAAAAAGCCCTAAACTTGACAATAGAATCTCCCTTTTTCTCACTCTTGTTCTGCTAGGGCCTTTTCTCCTTTCTTGCTCTTTTCTCACCAATTCTCGTATTGTCCTTTCTTTTCTATTTAAAAGAAATAAAATTTAATTTTAATTTTAATTTTTTAATTATCTCCACAAATATCCCTAACTCCCTCTTAATTGAGAGGATTGAGTTTGGTTCGTGAGATAAACAAGTCTTAAAATATTTGTTGTGGTTTATTGAGCTTTGCCCAGAAAAATTTGTTTTTGGTTATTGAGATGAGTATGAAATATATCTACGAGGGTTCTAGTTTAGCCCGTGGTAAAAGCTATTTTCTATTGGGGATAAGCCTATAAAAATCTCAAGAAGACCTATCAGGGACAGGACTAGGCCAATGTTCGGCCAAACCTGTATAAATCTCTCATGCAATCTCTTTAACCATATCATTTTAATTTCTGCAAATAACTTTCATTATTTCATTTCCGTTGCAATTCACTCAACCAAAATTATTAATACAAACTTAATCGAGAAAAGTATAAAATTAATCACGATTTTAAATACCCCAATTCATCTCCCTTTTGTGCTTAAGTCACTTGTCCAACAAGTTCAACTTAGGGATCCAGCATTTTGATCTCCTCTATGGGCGCCAAGGATTCCTCTTAGAGATTCTTCATTTTGACCACCTCTATGGGCGGCAAGGATCCCACTTAGGGATCCAATATTTTGATTGCCATTATGGGACAATCTTTTTCCTAGCTTGTGAATTTACTGCAAAAAGGTAATAACTAGCAAACATAAATTCTCTAAAATAAAGTGAGGGACCTCATTAAAAACCATCACCCCATGAAAAACGCAAAGGGAAAGGAGTGCACCGCACAAGATAAACTTGTCCGTACAATAGAAAAAGATTTAATACCCGCCTATAAAATTCAACAACAAAGTAGCCAGAGAGTAATGAAGAAAAAAATTAAACGAAGACTATGAAGATGTCTCTATAGGGCATCGTTTCTGGTCCTTCAGTCTTTGATCTCCTTAGCAGTTATAGCCAAAATTCTCTAAATTTAGGGCTACGAGTTGGATTTCCCCCAACCTTAGGCTGAAAAGAGCATATAATGTCATCCACCATTACTCGGGCAAGTGAAACGTTAAATTCCAATTGATATACAAAATAAGTAGTCTGAACAGTCGCCTAGTCAGAATTCTTGAAGTAGAAGTTGCCCTAATAGACGGAGTTTTCAAATTACACGCCAAAGGAAAGGTATCTCAAAAATACCTTTTCATCGGCCCTATTACTTCCACACTCTTCATCACATCTACGTAACCAATAAGGGATACGTTAAAGAAGGAATTATTCTAGAAAGAATTTGATGAGTAATATATATATATATATATATATATATATATATATATATATATATATATATATATATATATATATATATATATATATATATATATATATATATATATGTCACTTTCCAAAGATATATTTCCTATCCCTTTCCGTTCTAGTGTTCGCCAGTCAACGAGTCTCAATGAATGCTTTTAGTCGCTTCTTTGACGTTGCATCAGAAGGAGTTACGATGTAGGCATAACCAAGATCCTTTAAAAGGCCACCAATTGCCTTTTCAAGTATACCTCTTCTTGAAATAGGTCCCCCTCTTTGTAAACATAATGTTCCCCATCAAGAAATGACTCTAACTCCATAACTAGAGGAGTAAGTCCGTACACACATATGAAGGAAAAAGTTCTATTTTATATATATTTGCATGATATTCTTCGTTCATGGTAGTAACCAAGAAGAAGCGATCCTTTCAATGATTCATGCTATCATAATAGGTCTCAAAGAATTTGGAGTTTTACTCAAAGAAATCATATCTAAATTATATGCGTGATTAGTTGTGTTATTTTGAGTCTTTAAGAAATGGAAGAATATCACCACAATAGACTATCCCCCTTTTGTTCACACTAATGTTGAAAAACCTTGACAAATGCCCAGCTCGCCGAATGAAGTTGCAGGGGCGATTATCAAGTGATTCATAAAACTGATCTCAAAGTCAATGAATGGAAAATGGAAGTACATGAGGGAGAATAAGCACTTCTAGAAGGGAATGACACTAGTCATATTCGCTACATATCATTTATTCTCCATCTGATAGAAACACTCCCTGTTTAGACAAAGATCCCACATCAGTCAAAGTGTAATCTAAGCCACCCTTAGAGGTGCAGGCAGAGAGAGTCTCCAATATTTCTCGGTCCACCCAATCGATATGGATATCTCTTTTCATATTCTAGAGCATGATTGACACACTATCCATAATATGAAACTCTGTGAAGAAAAGACTAATATGAACAATATGGGATACACAAGCAAGTTCAAGCACAACCACTCCTATCAGAAAGTGTCAACAATAGAAAAGTCTTTCGAAAGAGAAGCAGAAGTATCAAAGCTCGCTACCCAAGTAGCCATAGACAAAAAAGGTGAAAGCAAGGAGAAGAATTTAGTTTTATTATATGGAAAATTCGCGATTGTTGAAGCATTTCAAGTGAAAATGAGCGAAATATCACACACAAACTTAACTAAAATCCGGGACAACATAAATTGCAAGAAAGAATGGCGATAAAAGGAAAGAAAGAGTTATTTTTGCAAGGCATGAATCATCAAAAATGAGAAAATGATGCTTTAGGAGCCTCTTATATGCGCCTCAACTATTAAAGATCGTACGATCCACTACACACCATTATCAACTACAGGAAAATAATTCAATATGCATATTCTCAATGACAGTAGCGTCCTTTAAGTCTCTTCACCTCCACGAATCAAATAACCGAGTTGAAGCGTACATGAGGTTACTACAAAAAGTACAAACAACAACGCCATGTTTATAACATATTCATATACACCGTAGTGATAGGTTAAAATTTTCACGCCCATTGAGTTCCTGGATTTATAAATAGTAATTTTATGACGGTTGATTTTAAACTCTATAGTAAAACATGATGTGTCAAAGTGTAATCTAAGCCACCCTTAGAGGTGAAGGCGGAGAGAGTCTCCAATAATTCTCGGTCCACCCAATCGATATGGATATCTCTTTTCATATTCTAGATCATGGTTGACACACTATCCGTAATATGAAACTCTACAAAGAAGAGACTAATATGAACAATATGGGATACACAAGCAAGTTCAAGCACAACCACTCCTATCAGAAAGTGTCAACAATAGAAAAGTCTTTCGAAAGAGAAGCAGAAGTATCAAAGCTCGCTACCCAAGTAGCCATAGACAAAAAAGGTGAAAGCAAGGAGGAGAATTTAGTTTTATTATATGGAAAATTCGCGATTGTTGAAGCATTTCAAGTGAAAATGAGCGAAATATCACACACAAACTTAACTAAAATCCGGGACAACATAAATTGCAAGAAAGAATGGCGATAAAAGGAAAGAAAGAGTTATTTTTGCAAGGCATGAATCATCAAAAATGAGAAAATGATGCATTAGGAGCCTCTTATATGCGCCTCAACTATTAAAGATCGTACGATCCACTACACACCATTATCAACTACAGGAAAATAATTCAATATGCATATTCTCAATGACAGTAGCGTCCTTTAAGTCTCTTCACCTCCACGAATCAAATAACCGAGTTGAAGCGTACATGAGGTTACTACAAAAAGTACAAACAACAACGCCATGTTTATAACATATTCATATACACCGTAGTGATAGGTTAAAATTTTCACGCCCATTGAGTTCCTGGATTTATAAATAGTAATTTTATGACGGTTGATTTTAAACTCTATAGTAAAACATGATGTGTCAAAGTGTAATCTAAGCCACCCTTAGAGGTGAAGGCGGAGAGAGACTCCAATAATTCTCGGTCCACCCAATCGATATGGATATCTCTTTTCATATTCTAGATCATGGTTGACACACTATCCGTAATATGAAACTCTACGAAGAAGAGACTAATATGAACAATATGGGATACACAAGCAAGTTCAAGCACAACCACTCCTATCAGAAAGTGTCAACAATAGAAAAGTCTTTCGAAAGAGAAGCAGAAGTAGCAAAGCTCGCTACCCAGGTAACCATATAAAAAAAGGTGAAAGCAAGGGGAAGAATTTAGTTTTATTATATGGAAAATTAGCGATTGTTGAAGCATTTTAAGTGCAAATGAGCGAAATATCACACACAAACTTAACTAAAATCTGGGACAACATAACTTGCAAGAAAGAATGGCGATAAAAGGAAAGAAAGAGTTATTTTTGCAAGGCATGAATCATCAAAAAGGGAAAAATGATGCTTTAGGAGCCTCTTATATGCGCCTCAACTATTAAAGATCGTACGATCCACTACACACCATTATCAACTACAAGAAAATAATTCAATATGCATATTCTCAATGACAGTAGCGTCCTTTAAGTCTATCCACCTCCACGATTCGAATAACCGAGTTGAAGCGTCCATGACATTACTACAAAAAGTACAAACAACAAAGTCATGTTTACAACATATTCATATACACCGTAGTGATAGGTTAAAATTTTCGCGCCCAGTGAGTTGCTGGATTTATAAATAGTAATTTAATGACGGTTGATTTTAAACACCATAGTAAAACATGACGTGTAGCCCACTTCGATTCTCAACTACTACATTGTTTCCATTTTTTAGAGTGCATTAAGCGTGTGTCACATATCTCCATTATTTAAAAAATAAATTTTAAATGATTTAACAACGGTTAATACCCCAACCGTGTTAGAACAAGAATTGTTCTGATCAATATTCTTAGTTTTGATGATAACAAGGTATATGAATTTTGTATAAGATAATGTGGTACTCTAATCCTATGCAATTTCCATTTCAGGAAACATATAAAGAGTATGCACAAATTCAGCGCAAGAAGCACTGACTCAGAAGGTTCAGCATGCAACATCAGAACATGATCTAGCAAGACATTAGAAGATGGTCAAGCAAAATCAGAACATGATCTATTGAAGCATCATAAGAACTTGAGATCAGAAGCAGAAGCACTGAAGTTCTCATGGTATCACGCTAGAAGCACTTCAAGGTCAGAAGACAAGAAGATGCTCTGCACCAAGCTGTTTGACTCTGATGAAATTCAAACGTTGTTTATACAAACATTAGATCAGAAGCAAGTACAAGATGGCAGACTACGCTGACTGACAAAAGGAACGTTAGAAGCTATTAAAGGAAAAGTCAGTTAAAGCAGGAAAAGCAAGGCTCAAGGTAGTTGACAAAAGAGTGAAACATTAAATGTAATGCTGTACGGATCACGCAACGCATTAAATGCTCCCAACGGTCATCTTCTCAAACGCCTATAAATAGAAGTTCTGATGAGAATCTGAATACAACATTTTGCGCAAACATACAGAAACGCTGTCAAATTCATAAAGCTCTCAAACTTCATCTTCAACCTCACTTCATTACTGTTGTAATATCTTAGTGAGATTAAGCTTAAACTTAAGAGAAATATCACAATTGTGATTATAGCTTATTAAGAAGCATTGTAATACTCTTGTAAGATTTATTTTACATTCATTTGTATAAGGTTCCTAGAGTGATCAAGGTGTGATCAGAATACTCTAGAAGACTTAGAAGGTATCTAAGTGGAAAACCATTGTAATCAAGGTTGATTAATGGATTAAATCCTCAGGTGAGGTAAATCACTCCAAGGGGGTGGACTGGATTAGTTTAGTTAACAACAAACCAGGATAAAAATCATTGTGCAAATTGTTTTTATCTTAAGAGTTTTAAAACTACACTTATTCAAACCCCCCATTTCTAAGTGTTTTTCTATCCTTCAAACCGTTGTTAGAGGACTTAAGTTTCCACTACGGTTGCTTTTTCCAAACGTGATTAAATGGTTTACTTATAAATTAAAACAAAACTTATTTAGTATTTTTTATAAGACGACCAAGGTGAACAAGGGAGCTAGAGACGACAAAGGTGGCCTAATCTTTACCATCTTCGTATCCATTCATTTGGAGCTCAAATCTTCACCCTCTTCATTCATTTGTTTCTCTAGCTGCCTAGTACAGTTCTCTTCAACATCTATATTTGTATTTTCTTAGTTTATGTTGTATATGCTCAAGTCTTCACCCTCTTTGTTCATTTGATTCTTTAGCTTTGAAGTACGGTACTCTTTAACATCTTCATTCCTTACGTGCATAAGATTCTTCAGCTTCGAAGTACGGTACTCTTCAACATCTTCATTCCTTTTTTCTTTGTATACATGCTTAAGTCAGTATGAGAGTATATTTTTCATATGCTTTAGGTTTAAATTTTCTTTAGGTTTAGATTTTAGTGTGTCATTCACATTATTATACGTGTATAAATTTCAGAAGTTGTTATGGGTCTTAGTTGGATGAAAGCCGATAGACTAGGTCCGGTTTATGAGAAAGGTGTTCTTGAATTCCTTGAATACGCTGATAAACATCTTCCTGACAATAATGGTATCTTTTATTGTCCTTGTGTTGTTTGCGTGAATATCAATAAGGGTACAAAGAAAGAAATATTCCAGCACCTTTGTTGTGATGGTATATGTCAAAATTATATAACATGGATGTGGCATGGTGAGGTGGATAAAGAGGAAAGTCGGGCTCCCCAAAGTCAAAGAGTGGATGAAGAGGAATATATGGAGGATGAACTAGAGGATATGTTCCGTGATATTGGAGAATCTTCTTTTAAGAATGCTCATATTTATGATACCTTATATAGTGATAAAGACACCCCTTTATATAAGAGATGCACAAATTTTACACGATTGTCGGCTGTGTTAAAATTATTTAACCTGAAGGCAAAAAATGGATGGTCGGATAAAAGTTTCACAGAGTTGCTTGAATTGGTAAATCAAATGTTACCAGAAGATAACAAATTTTCGGATTGTTGCTATGAGGCCAAGAAGATATTGTGTACAATTGGTATGGAGTATATCAAAATACATGCTTGCCCTAATAATTTCATATTATACAGGAAAGAGTGTGAAGACTTGTTTCAATGTATGAAATATGGTTTGTCGCATTACAAGCTCAATGCCAACAATGGTGATGACAATGACTACGACAATGTTAGTAGGAAGCATCCTCAATCATGCTAAAGTGTTATGTTACTTACTAATAGTTTCACGATTTAAGATACTTTTTGCTAATTCAAATGACACAAAGAATCTTAGATGGCATGCAGATGAAATGACTCATGGTGGGAACATTCGCCATGTAGCTGATTTGTTGCAATGGAAGAAAATTGATTCGTTGTTTTCGGATTTTGGAGTTGAGCCAAGAAACCTTAGGCTTGGGCTTGCCACCGATGAAATGAACCCCTTTGGTTATCTAAGTCCATTAATTGATGATTTACGACTCTTGTGGGATGAAGGCGTTGAAGTTGATGATGCATATTATGGGGAAAAGTTTAAGATGGATGCAATGTTATTTTTCACAATCAACGACTTTCCTACTTACGGTAACTTGGCTGAATATAGTGTCAAAGAACATAAAGCATGTCCTATTTTTGAATATGATACTTGTTATCACCAACATGAGTCTGGAAAAAAGACCGTTTACCTTGGGCATCAAAAATTTCTAAAACCCGGTCATCCGTATCGTAGATTGCGGAAGGTTTTTAATGGAGAGCAAGAGTTTGATGAGGCTCCTGAACCTTTAACCGGGGATAAAATTTATCAACAACAGGAACACATTAACGTTGTCTTCGGGAAGAGAGAAAAAGAAAAATGGGCAATTGCGAAAAATATATGGAAAAAGAGGTTCATCTTTTTTGATCTTCCATATTGGTCAAGTCTTGATGTTAGACATTGTCTTGATGTGATGCACGTGAAAAAAATGTGTGTGATAGTTTGATTGGCACACTTTTAAATATTTCAGGCAAGACTAAAGATAGTAAAATTTCCCGTCTTAATATGGAGGCGATGGGTATACGTAAATAGTTGGCTCCAATAGAGAAGGGAAAAAGAACTTATCTTCCTCTAGCATGTCACATTCTATCTAAAAAGGAAAAGAAAAATTTCTACGACTGCTTGCAAGGTATTAAAGTTCCACAAGATTACTCATCAAATATCAAGAAACTTGTATCAATGAAAGATCTCAAGTGATTTGGTTTAAAATCTCATGATTGTCATGTATTAATGTAACAACTTCTATGATCGAACCATTCATCATGGCTTCTCAAGCAAAACAAATTTTCTATGTTACTGACCCATCAGACATATTAGGAATGGTAAATCGTTCTCCAAGGAAAACACATTCCTCTTAGTGATGAAAGTCCTGATATTTCGTCCACACCTTCTTACACTGCACAAGTTCCTACCTCATATGATGAAGTTGATGGAAATGGTGTCCAAGCTATTCGAATCGATCATGAAGAAGGCATTTGAGAAAATTAACAAGTACGTAATTTATTCTTTATTCATAATATATTCATGTATGTTATAGTTTCCAAGTATTTTTTACTAACAAGTATAATTATTTGAAATTATAGGTTTTTAGAGTCAAGACACCAAGAGACAAGACATCAAAACACCAAGTAACAATTATGTGATGTTATGTAATGTGTAAACTGTAGATTGTTTGTTCTGATAAATTGTAGGATGTTTGTTATGGTACAATTGAATATGATACAATTATGTGATATTATGAATATGATACAATTAATATTATTCAGATAACTTTATCACAAATGTGAGTCTGTGAACAATAATACAGGTTAAAAAATGGGATTAATTATAAAAGCAGGATAATATTTGTTGATTATGCAGAAACTTTAACAACACTTATAGTCATAACCGTTATAATATCTCGCGCGCTGTCCAGAAAAAATATCAAAACGATAGAGCTGGAAATCAAACCTAGGACCATTAAATTTATCACAACGGTCTTTTGGAAAACTGTTGTGATAGGGAGCGCGCTTTCCAGTTTATCACAACGGCTACTGGGCCATGATTGTAAGTATCATATATTCAACGACACTCGACATAACAACGCCTGGACCCTCGTTGTTATATTTCTTTTCCAACCGTTGTCAATTGAATTTTCCGTAGTAGTGTGAAAATCATTTATGCAAAATAGAGACAAGGGCTTGGGTGCAACTTTTATGAGTCACCCACAAGGTCCAAAACAAAAGACCTAATGATAAAGCAAAGGAAGAACGCACGAAAATACGTTCAAGAGCGCTATGCTGGTTTTCCAGATCAATGTTACGGTTGGTTGCGATCCACACATCACTAAACATTAAGCTTAAAAATTAAATTGAATAAAACTTAATCTATCAAAATTCAATTTTTTAAATTAGAAAGAGTTAAACCTATTATAAAAACTTAATTTAAAATTTTTCAAAAAAGAGGATCAAGTAAATAATAATTTGAGATCTTCCTATTATTCCCACTCTCTTATCCTCAAATAATGTTGGTATAGAATAACTTTTTTTTCTCCTTTTTCTCAAGAAGGGTGGCATAATTTTATGGCAAAGATCCAAAGACCAATATTCTTTTGAGCCGAATAATTTGTTAAAGTACTTAGTGCTACAATGTATGCATTGTCATCTTATTCTCTTTATTTACTAACCATTAATGGAGTTTTCAAAAAAGAAAGTAAATAATGAACATTTAATGTTCATTTATTTTCTTTGCATGATTAGTGTGGGGCTCCATTTGTTGAGGCCATAGTTATTCTGTAATTTCTTATGCACACCCTTAAGTAAGAAGAAAAAGAACAATAAAATACTTGAACAATATATAAATTTTTAATTTACATAATTGTACAAAAAATAGAATTATTTAGAGATCCATTAGTGTAACCATTTGCATTGATTAAGCCTTTGTTAGAAGCATTCTTAACAATTTGACCTACTACTACATTCTCATCATGTAAAGATGAACTGGAATCCCCACTAGTTTCTGCACTAGGCTTTCCTCCTGGCGACCAAATACCTGCAAGACGAGTTTCATCCATAATCTTCCGCAGAAAAACACTTTGGTATTTGAAAGGACCATTCACTTCAACCACAAAACCTCTATATTTATTGCGACAAATCGTTGCCTCCACATATAAACCAACCGTTTTGGTAACATAATAGTGTGCCATAGCCACCTTGAAAGCAATATCAGAATACTCCAGTTTCTTCATTTGGAGAATAACAAATCCGTCTCTAATGGAGCTATCACATGAGATAATAGTAGTTTCTATTGAGTAATCTTGTTCGTCGTTTACGAAGGTAGATGAAGCTCCAGAAGAATTAACTCCTGTTATTCCTCCTTGAAGACCATCATTAACACGAGTGATATTCACTAAGATATCGGTTTTATTATCAGCGTAGTTGCGTAACGCGAATCGTATGCTCTCAAGGCTTCTGTTGTCGTGTTTGGCTTGCAGTTGAAGATCAACATCGGGCTCTAGTTTCTCACCTATTAGGTATTTTGCACTCCAAACCTCTGTGTTGTTATTTTCTTGCTTGTGGATCATTTCAACTCTAAAGGAGTCTCCAAAGCATGCTCTTGTAGCAGTGTTGGTGCCTTCAAAAGAAGTGCAATTCTTTCTTAGGTTAGAGTTGTGGTTGTTTCCCATTGTAAATGAATTTTGAGTTTTTGGGCATGGTTTGTGTTCACCTATTTATTTGTTTGACTATAGACATAGCAAGCCCCTTTATATAATCAACTCGAACACTTATAATCTATTATAATATATTAATTATGAGCTACGGGTCATATTATGGACATCTCTTCATCTTTTACGTCACATCAATTTTAATTCTTATTTCAGCATGTGTAACGTTTCATTTATATTGTTTTCAATAAAACAATATTATTTATATATTCTGCAAGTCATTTTTCTATTTTCATTTTTATATGATTTGTTTCAGCTTTAAAAAATAGATTTTTTTTTTGTTTTTTTAAAATTGATTTTTTAAAACCGTTTTTCAAAATATTACAACCTTGTTTATTTTCATTTTTTTGAAAATAAAACACTAATTTTGACATCCTATAACATAAACATACTATTGAATACCAAATTTAGTCAAAATGGTAATTTTTTTAAAAAGTTGTATTTTAAAAATAATTTTTATGAAAATCTATTTGAAATAGCTTCAAAATTAAGTGATTTTTAAAAATTATGATATCCAATTTCTTTTCTATAAATAGATGAAATACCTAAAATCGCATTTTAAGAATAATTTTTTTTGAAGCAAATATATTATATCACTCAGAGGCAGATAGTGGTTAATACTTAACCTCTTACTGGTGATTGGCACTCCTAGGTATTTCATAGGAAGTTGGCCCTCCGCAAATCCAGTTGTCTGAACTATAATATCTTTTGTCTCTCTATCCATTCCTCTACAGAAGACTTGACACTTCTTTGGGCTCATCACCAACCCTGTTGACTCAAAGAAATCCTGCATAGTCTTGAGCATCATTTGTACAGATTTGGTGTCTCCTCTACAAAATAATAATATATCATCTGCAAAGGTGAGGTTGGTTATACCAGCTTTCTCACACTTTGAGTGATATTTGAAATCAGGATTTGCTAGCATTTTCATCAGAAGTCTGTCCAAATATTCCAACATTAGTACAAACAGCAAAGGGGAGATTGGATCTCCTTGCCTAAGCCATCTTCTAGCCTGCATTATATCAGAAGTGTGACTTGAAGGATAGAAAAAAACTTACAAAGGGGGGGGGAGGGTTTGAATAAGTGTGACTTTAAAAACTTGTAAGATAAAAACAATGAACACAATTATTTTTATCCTGGTTCGTTGTAAACGAAACTACTCCAGTCCACCCCCTTAGAGTGATTTACCTCAACTGAGGATTTAATCCACTAATCCAACTGATTACAATGGTTATCCACTTAGAAAACTTCTAAGTCTTCTAGAGTATACAGATCACAACTTGATCACTCTAGGAATTCACCACTTAGAAAACTTCTAAGTCTTCTAGAGTCTACTGATCACACTGATCACTCTAGAAACCTTTTACAATCAATGTAAAATAATGTTCACAAGAGTATTGATTTGCTTCTTATAAAGCTATAATCACAACAGTGATATTTCTCTTAAGTTCTAAGCTCAACACTCACTAAAATATTACAAGAGTTTGTGAGGTTGAAGATAAAGTTCGTGAGCTTTGAATTTGACAGCGTTTTGGTATTTTGCGCAAGAGTTCTCTAGCTGCTTCTGATCAGAACTTCAGTGCTTCTACTTCTGACTTCATGTTCTACTGATGCTTCATAGTCCATGTTCTGATTCTGCTTGACAATCTTCTGATGTCTTGCCAGAGCATGTTCTGATGTAGCCATCCATAACCTTCTGAGTCAGTGCTTCTTAGCGCTGAATTGTGCATACTCTTTATATATTTCCTGAAATGGAAAATGCAAAGGATTAGAGTATCACATTGTCTTATACAAAATTCATATATAACGTTATCATCAAAACACAGAATATTGATCAGAACAAATCTTGTTCTAACAATCTCCCCCTTTTTGATGATGACAAAAACATATATAATTAATATGAATTTGTAACCAGAATATCATATGACAAAAGACAATTACACAAATATAGCATAAACATATAATCAGAGTGTGTGAATATGTCACCCCCTGAGATTAACAATCTCCCCCTGAAATTAATACTGGAAGAATTTATAACTAAAAGACTTCCTTGAGTATTTTTTCATTTCAGTCGAGACTTTCACTTAGCATAGAACTTCAGAATATTCAGAGCTTCTGCTTCTTGCTTCCATAGGACAGCTTCAGAGCTTTGAATATCTCCTTTGTAATCAATTGAATCATAGCATGCTTGATTGTATCAGAACATTCTTGAATGTATCAGAGCATTTTTACATCCTGGAATGTATCAGAGCATACTAAACAAAAAGTATTAGAGCATGAATTTATCAGAGCATTCTTAAGAAAAAATGTATCATATCATTCTTCTTGCTTCTGATCTCGAAGCTTCACAGCACTAAGCTAGCTTCAATTCTCCAAGAGCATGCTTCTTTATAGAATTGCTTTTCCCATGTATTTGCTTCTCATGTTGAGCTTTTTCAGAATATCTTCAATCCTGCAAAAAATCTCAAAGACATAGAACTTGCAAATAATGTTAGGAAATGTTGAGACTTAATCCCAGCAACTGATATAATAAACCAATTCAATTATCATGTTTCTCTCCCTTTTTTTCATAACATCAAAAAGCATAAAAGATTCAGATGATAAAAGACACACAGAGTGAAGAAGATAACTTTTATTGATAAAAAATATCAGAAGGTACAAAAGATAGAAACAGATGCAAGTCAAGTAGATGCATAGAAACAAAGAAAACAAACTAAGACCAAAGACATACTACGACGGGCCAAGCCTATTATCTAAGATGGCCAGAAGGTTCTTAATCTTAGTAGTGTCTTCCTTCTGATTCTTCATGAATGATATGAACTCATCATGAGTATCCTCGTGCTTGTCCAGACGGGTAGCCAAATCAGCTTGATTCTATTGAAGAGCCTTCATAGTGTTTATCAAAACAGAGAGAGAAGGTCCAGCAGAAGAAGCATCAAAGCTATTATTCATGACATGAGGATTCTCAGCATTTGCTTCAATCATGAGAACATCATCTTGATTTTCCTTAGCAGGAGTTTTCTTAGCAGGATGATTCTCAACATCAGCTTCTGACGCAAAAGCATCTTTAGAATACACAGGAGCAGGGATCTCAGCATCTGGATTCTCAAGAGCCAAAAGAATGTCAGCCAGATTCTCTGGAGGTGTTGGAGCAACCGGTTCTGATGGGTATTCAACTTCTAAATATACCATATTTGGTGCTTTAACAGAGGGATTCTCTCTAAGCCAGTTGAATAAGGACTGAAAGTCGCCAGTCAGAATGTTGTATTGAGGCTTCAATACAACCATAGCCAGAGGATGAACTTCTTCAAGCTCATCAACAGATTCTTTCTCTTCAAGAGATTTCCAGCTGGTGATGGGAAAGAAGTAGCTTTCTTCAAAGTCCCTAAGAAATCCAGAAGGACCAGGAGCATCAGCCATACAAGCTTCTTGAAGCTTCAGAAGGTCAGAATGAATCTCTCTTCTGAAAGCTCTCCAGAGATTTCCATAAGCAACATAATCCATGTTGGCATTATGTGCTACCTTCAGTGCATCTAAACCTGCCTGTACCTTAAGCTTTAAAAATTCAAAACGAACACCAACAGAAAGTTCAGAAGGTTTGCTTTTGAATTGGGTGGTTGAAGAGTCTGGGTTGAGAATGAAGTAGGGTTCAGGTTCTCTTGAGAACAAAGCAGAGGTAAGAGAGGAGGATAAAGAAGATGAAGAATTTGCGGTGGAGGTGGTTGATTGATCAATTAAAGGTGATATTGCAGAAGGAATGGATGTGGTAGAGAATATATTTTCAGAAGGGATTTGAGGAAAAACAACGTTTAAAGGTTGGGGGTCAAGAGTTGGTAGAGAATGGAGTCTATTAGAAGTGGTGGAAGAGGATGGTATTTCAGAAGGACGTGGCTTTTTCTGAGGAGGAAGGGCAGAAGTAGAATGAGAGCTAGAAGAGTCTGCTTTGAAAGCATCTTCTATGAGCTTCTGAAACTGTTCAGAAGTTTTGGGTACTTTGAGAGAGTCTGTTGATACACGTTCATAATTAGTAGCAGGTACAGAGTCAGAGATTACAATACCTGAAGGTTTCTTCTGCTTCTTTGCTTTCTTAGCATCAGGTCCTTCTTCTGTGACCTTTCTCTTCAGCTTCTTCTCTTTCTTCTTCTTATCCCTCTTCCTTAACTCATCCAGAGATGGAAGAGTTCTTCCACGAATCCAAGCAGGATCAACAGAAGTTTGTGCTTTAACACAAGATTTCAGATAACGTTTGACAGATTGTTTACGGTGATTTCCGGTAAACAACCGCTAGTCTTCCAAACTATAAAAAATATACTTTGGTTACTCGCAGGATCGACTAGATTGATCCTAGGACATAGTCAAAAAGCTTGTCGTTTGTGATAATTTGGTTCATATTTTGCTAGTTGTTTGGCTTCGAAATAAGAAATAAATAAACGAAATGTAAAGACTGGAAATCGCCTTGTTATACACGTAAATACAACTTTGGCAAAAGATGAAGTAAATATAAACTTGCAAGAAACTTAAATTACAGGAACTTAAATTGCAGAATGTAAATGCTTCGAAGTAAAGTTAAACGAAAGATAAAATTGCAAGAATGTAAATGGCTGAAATGTAACGAAATATAAAAGATACTGGAAAGATACTTGCATAAAGATGAATACAAATGTATTTAAATTGGTGGTGTCATACGTACATTTCTCAGCGAACTCGTTCTCTTAACACTTGATACTTGAGCGATTTGTGAGTGATTTGTACAAAATGAACACACTGGATCCTGATATTAAGACCCTTATTTATACTAATTTCGACCCTAACGGTCCTACACTAACGAAATGCCACGTTGCTCACATGCATACGCTTCGAATCCAAGTGGCGCCATCTGTCCTTGTTCGGTTTCACCGACTATTTCGAAATTCAAATCCTCCCGCCTGAATTCTCGTTCGATACGTGGCAACGTGATCAAAAAACGAAAATGCTACGAAACACGCCAAGCTTCAGTACCCTTCGTATTTCGAGAAAATGCTTAAGTCTTAAAGACAATTTACCTCGAATCAACTCCAATTCCCATTATCTTTACTTCAACTTAAACAACCTCCTTGAATCATGGCCATCATGAGCCATTTTTATTCTCAGAGATGGTCATCAGAAACCATCCTTCTTCGAACTCTAATTCTTCAAACAATATTTTCTTCAAACGAAATCTCCAGCTAACAAATTGCCCCCAATAAGTGTCTGTTTCGAAAAACAAGAGAAATAGGCGTTTCTTGTTATGATGAGATTTCGTTTTACTCATTTTTTAGAGTTCCAAGACAACTGACTAACGTCATAATCATTTATGAATCACCTTTCAAAACGTCTTGTCATTTTCAAAAACGTCTCTTCAAAACGTGCATTCCCACGTTTTTTGCCATTACTTGTGATCATTGCTCCTATATACTAGGAGTAAGGCTAACAACTGTTCGACCGCCGTTGGATTAAATCACCGCTTGCCGCGTGTCTTTTGACCATTACCCAAAAGATTTGAAAAGGTTCCTACTAAACCTTTAAATACTTAACCCTTTGCCTTCACACAACTTCATCTTTCATCTTTCTGCAATCATCACAAAAAAAATAAATCCTCTTTGGTTTTTAACCTAACTCCTAAAACAAACACATCCATGACGTCTTCTTCAAATGCTCTCCAACCTATCCAAAAGCTTCAACATCCCACACAGATAGGGAACCAACAACATATTCCAGACCCAAATGCCGCAGAAACTCGCGCTATCTACGCTTCTCAGGTAATCATTCATTTTGAATTTTCTGGAAAAACTCATGCCTTCATGGGTCCTTTACCTGGAAGAAATAACTCTTCTCTGGGTAAATTTTTCCCTGCTTATTATAAGACTAGGCCCTTGGTTAATAAGAACAAAATAGATGAAGATGGCAACCCAATCTTAGCTGAAACTGCCAATGTAGATAATACTTCGACTGAAGCCACTGTAACCTTAGAAAATATTAGGTTGAACTATGTGACTAATTTTCTAAAAGTCTTTAGATCAATTCCATTAGCAAAAGATCCCGACCTATATTACGCTTGGCTGACTAAGGTAGAAAGCAAAAAGGCTTCTTTTTGGAAAGAGTTAGGGATTTATGATCTAATCCAATTATCCAAAACAGGTTTAGAATACAACCAAACCATGTTAGTAGCATCAGTATATTTCTGGGATGCTTCTCACAATACTTTCCACCTTCCTTGTGGAATAATTACCCCTACTCTCTTCGATGTAGCCGTTATCACAGGGCTTCAACCCACTGGGGAAATCTTCGATCCCAACTTCATGGATACTGACACCATCCAGTTCAACGAAGTAAAAGTCACCTACACTGCCTTTATCCAGAGATACCATGTTCAATCAACCACTGAAGTCACAGATGAAGAGCATATCGCGTTTCTAGCACTCTGGCTTTCGAGATGCGTTTTTTGTTCTAGGTCCATCCAAGTGGCAAAGAGATATCTCTGTATGGCTAACTAGATAAATGCTGGGAAAAAGTCAAACTTAAGCCAGTTAATTCTAGGATTCCTTTACGAGAATCTTGGCGAAGCAACAGATCTTGTCAAGAACTACCAAACAGGATCTCTCCTTTTCGCTGGCCCCTTCTGGTTGTTGCAGCTATGGATCAATGCTACTTTCGAGGCTCATCTCCCATATAAAGGTATTGTCGATGAAGAAGATACAACAATTAAAAATCGAACAGTAGAAGGAACTAGATTGGCTCACCTAACTCCAAAAGAAGAAACGGGAAAACTTCGCGAAAGTATTCTAACGTACATGATGATGTTCGCTAAACGTTATCAGTTTAGTCCTTCTATGGCTCCATTTGTAAAAAGGAAAGTAGGTCCTGAGTGGTTTACTCGAGAATTTCCAGCAACTTCTCCGGATCAACAAGCCGAATCCATGGTTATTTGGGAGACTTTTCTAACTCCTAAACTCTTGTACCACCGACTACGATCCCCCAAGAGTCTTTGCTGTCTTCTTTGCTACCAACCAAATCTTGTATCGAGGCAATTTGGATTGGTTCAGCTTAAACCAAAATGCATGTATGACAAGAGGAATCACATGTGTCTACACACTCTGCATTTATCTGAAGATGAATATGAATCCAAAATCTCCAAATATGTTGGCATCACAACTCTCTCTCCCATCTCTTTTGAGCCTGCCTTCTATTCTACCATAGACTTCCATCAATGGTGGACAAATTATTATACTACATAAATCTTCGATGCCGAGAGCCTTACTCAGGAACTAACTGGAGCTTTCGCTGATGTGCAGGCAAACTTCCATAAAGGTACTTCAACTCATATTAAAGAAATCCAAGCGTTTCAAAAATTCTTTGAAACTATCTACAGGCCTGATGATCTTAGACGGACCGTTCGTGAAGCTGCGGTCACTTTACGTGAAAAGTTTTCTGCTAAACTAGATAAGCTGAAATTGCCCACGTATGTTCGACCTGATATACGTTATGAAGTGGCTTTTAAACTTAATCCTCCAAAATTCCCTCCACTACCTACTGTTGAATTTGGTGTGGCTCTAAGTCCTCCTTTTCCAGACTGGTTTGTGTGTGGGAATATTCCCAAAATTCTTTGCGAACAATCCAAAAAATGCGCTGAACGTGTGGTTCCGACTAAGCATAGCTTGGATAATTTCAATGGGCATCTCCATATAAGTCTTGAGCATGTTCGTGTTTTGACTCCTATACCTGAAGGTTGGAGTCTTGAGCATGTTCGTGTTTTGACTCCTATACCTTATTTATATACTGACTTCTATCTTGTTCACAACTGTGAGTCGAAAGAAAGTTATTAAGGAAGCAACTGCACAGAAGGGTGCTGGAGCTTCGAAAAGCACCAAAACAAGTGGGAGTGATTTTGTCACTACTGGCAAGAAACCCATGGTACGTACATACTTTATACCCTAACTTGTGCAATTTCTTGAATATTATTCACTTTGCTCAATGTGCATTCTCAGAGTTTGAAGCATCCGACACCTTCAAAGCACCAAAACAAGTGGGAGTGATTTTGTCACTACTGGCAAGAAACCCATGGTACGTACATACTTTATACCCTAACTTGTGCAATTTCTTGAATATTATTCACTTTGCTCAATGTGCATTCTCAGAGTTTGAAGCATCCGACACCTTCAAAGCGGCAAATTTCCCACACTAGTGCTTCAGATGATGAAGACAAATCTCCTCCTCGTACCAGACAAGCTATAAAGAAACGACAAAAGACTACCATTTCTTTAACCAAAGAAAAGGGATCTGGGACTTCGAAGCTTACTTCATCGAGCGACAAGGTATCTTCTGATGAAACACCTTTAAAGATTGCTAGTACTATCCTAGTTGTGGAAAGCCATAACTCAAGCCCAGATAATGTCCCAACCAAGGTATTCGGATTTTGTATCATAACCATTTTTCATACTTAACTTAAATGGCTAAATTTACATTTTACCTTGTAAATATAGGACGATGTAGGTACAGCTACTTCTGATCTCAAAACTTCAGATCTCAACATTGATCTCGACAATCTTCATGGTATACATTTACCCTTTAATCGACAAACAAGTTTTTTGCAACTTTTCCGCCTTAATAAATTTTGATTGTACGTACAGGTATTCCTTAACACAAATCTCCTGTCCTTCCTCCAGTTCTCAAAGACGTTCAACCCATTGCGACTATCGTTTCACCTGTGCATGCTGAGGAAAGTCATTCGAATGACGCTTTTCCAATTACCCATCAAGACCAAGACATGGAAGAAAACCCTCAACATTCAAATAGCGGCAATGTAGTTGAGCATCCAACTGGGAGTGAAGAAACTATTTCTGAACATGAGGATGCGAATGAAGCTTCTAATTTGCCTCCACCAGGCAGTAATGAAACTTCTAATTTCGGGACCATAGTTACCCCTGCGGCTACTTCGAAGCAGACCCCTACAATGCTCACTTCTACAGAACTAGAGCAACTTAAGAATACTGATCCTGTAAGCTTTCTCAAGGCTATGATGAATGCCGAGAATGTTTCGCCTATCAGGCTTGAGCCTTCATCGACTGTCTTGGCGGAAAGTGGTAAAGAGAATGATATTCCAAACCTCCTTCGTCAGATAAAGAAAAAGTTCTTTGAAACCAACCTTATCGAAGCTCTGCGCAAGGATTCCACCAGCTGTTTTGGTCTGTACAATCTTTTGAAGAAGGTGGATTTACTCTTGGTTTCAGAGGAAGTCTCACAAGTGATTGTCTCGATGAGTTCTCTGGTTGATCAGCTTCAAGCTGATACTCTTTGAAAGCGAGATGTTGACGAACAGCTCAATGCAAAAGTAACTTCTGATAGTACTTCATGGAAAGCTGCTGTTGACGCAACTAAAAAGGCTGATGCCCTTGAGCTTGGGCGTGCAAAACGCCAAAAGGAATATGAAACTTGTGGAGCGGACATCAAATCCTGGGAACAAGAAATCAAACGCCTCGAAGATAAGATAAAAACTGCCAAGTCTCGCCAAGAGGAAATCAAACAATCCCAGCAGAATGAGTTGAATGAAGTGGCGTAATAAGGGATTCGACACCTTGAGACGGCACAGAAGTTAGTGCCAGAAATCGAAGAGCTGAAAAAACAGCAAGCACTAATCGAACGCTGTCTGACATTGTGGGCATCCCAATATTCCAAGATGAAGGATAATCTGCCTAAGGACTTTAATTAATTGTTCTAACCCTTGTAACATCTTTGCGTTTCGTACTTTGTCTTACTTTTGTTATCAAACTAGCCAAGGAATGCATGCATAATTTACCTTTCAATTATCCATATACTATATTCTGCAAATGTCACAAATAACATTTTAACAATTCTTAAATTGTCAAAATTTATTTTCCAACTATCATAATGACCTTGATAGTGTATCCACGTGACATGATTACTCTTCGCAGCCTCTTAAGCCTAGACTTGACGTTTCCACTCCACTAGCCGCAACCATCATTAAATGATGACATCACTTTTTCAAAATGTCTACTAAAGACGTGCGTGTATCAGTTTCTAAAATGATTACACTCCAACTTCCAAGGCCAGAAACAGCGGACTCCCTATCTTCCCTCGGGGAAACCACTTGCGGTCCAATCAGAATTTAAAGAGTAATCACTCTTTATAACCAACGTCCTCTATATAAACCTTGGTGTTCTGCTCATTTCTTCATCCTCTTTCCATATTCTTATCAAAGTTTTCTCTTTTCTTCTTGTACTCCCTTGAATCAAGAGTTTAAAGAGTTTTCTTCTTGTACTCCCTTGCTTACAATGACACCTTTAACTTACAACACTATCAGATCTTCTATCAAGAAAGAGTTTAAACTTTTTGTGGAAGAGTTCGATGAGAATAATATCAACTTTGATGCATTATTTGCCAACTAACAACTACAGGTTTACTAGGGAATCCTGGAAGGGCCTATTTATCCAAACATGCTGGCAGACTTCTGGATGTTTGCGTCCCTCCGGATGGATTCAGAAGGTAGAATCACCACCGTGTCTCAAGTTCAAAGAGCCCCTATTACTATTTCTCCCTCGTCCATCTCTGAACTGCTGAGATGCGAGAATTCTGGAGAAGTCTTTGCTGACAACTCCTTCACCATGACCACCTCTTCCGTTTTGAGGGCCCTCCTGGCCAATGATCCTTTTAGTGCCAAAATTATCAGGATTTGGCATCAACTTCTAGTGGGAAACTTTCGCCCACGAAATGAGGATCAAGAAAGCATCATGGTGGAGGATCTGGAGTTCATACTCCGTGCTCTCCGGGGAAGGAAAATCAACTTTCCATTGCTGATTTTCAAACAGCTTGCCGAAGTTGTTGCTATTGCTTCCTCTCGTCAAGGCATAACAACATGTCTTCCCTATGGGAGGTTGTTATCCCACATGTTTGTAAAACAGGGAATAGTGAGGAGAATGCGCACAGAAGGATCTCTAGATCTTTTTGAAGCAGAAAGTTTGCCCCTGTTGTCCTTGGAAGGTTTGGAGCAAAGGATCAACTGAAGGGTGCATTGTTGGAGGCATTGTTGGAGGCGTTGTAAGCCTAGGTTTTATTGTCTATAATTTTAAATGCTCCTTTTGATGATATCCAATATTCCCCATTTTATACCTTTGGTTTGCATGCAATCGCAACATCCTTGACTGAATGTACCCTTGACCATTAATCTTAATGAAATATATTTTGACATTGTTCTGTCTTAGTTTATCTATTACATATCTTGATTAGGTAAAAAAAACCATTTTGGCACTCGCTTCACCATTTTGGCCAACGGCGCACATTTTTAATATCTACGTTTTTGCAATTTTTACTTCATGCATGACTGGCTTGTATCTTTTCAGATACTTCCCATTCACTCTTATAATCCTGCGATCTTCTACCAATTCTTCTATCTCATAAGCATTATTTGAAAACACTTTTAAGATTCGAAAAGGTCCTTCCCAGTGTGGGGACCATTTGCCTAAAGCCTGATTCTTTCGATCTATAGGCAAAATAACTTTCCAAACTAAGTTATTATTAATAAACGTTTTACCTTTCACCTTTTTGTTGTATACTCTCGACACCCTTTCTTTTTGTCTTTTTATCATTTCCAACGCTCGAAGCCTGTCTTCGTCCAGATCAACTAATTCGTTCATCATCATATCCCAATATACATTTGGGGGAATTTCTGCTTGTCTCTGGATCCGGACTGATTGCAAGTATATTTCGACTGGGAGCACTGCATCGTGTCCGAACGTCAACTGGAAAGGTGTAGTATTAGTAGCTTCTTTTGGTGATGTTCGACAAGCCCAGAGTTCCTGGTCTAAAGTTTTATGCCAATTCTTAGGTTTCTTCCCTACATGTTTCTTTATGAGACCAATTATCACTTTATTGGCTGCTTCGACTTGTCCGTTTGCTTGAGCATAATAAGGCGTAGAAGTAAATAACTTGAACCCCATTTCTTTCGCGAATTCTTGCATCTCTCGACCAGTAAACACTGATCCCTGATCTGTGGTTATACTTTCTGGGATTTCGAACCTATATAAGATGTGTCTTTGAATAAACTCAATCACAACCTCCTGATCCACACTGGCTAGTGGTATCGCTTCGACCCATTTTGTGAAGTAGTATATTCCTACTAAAATATACTTTTGACCTTTGGAAGATGTGGGACGAATTTCTCCATTTAAGTCTAATGCCCAACCTCTAAAAGGCCATGGTTTTATTATTGAACTTAATTCATTTGCAGGCGTATGTTGAATACTTGCGTGTTCTTGACATTCTTGACACCCTTTTGCAAGCTCTATGCAATCTTTTAACATTGTGGGCCAATACATTCCATAGCGGAACAACAACCATTTCATTTTGTGCCCCGCTTGATGCGCACCACATGCCCCACCATGTACACTCGAGAGAGCCAAGTATGCTTCAGCTTCGCCCAGACATTTTAGTAAAACTCCCTCAGGGGTTTTCTTAAAAAAATTCATTTCCCATCTGTTAGCTGAAGATTTCGTTTTATGTTGTTTATCCTTCGAAGGAGTTGAGAATCGAAGGAAAGATGGTTACTGATGGCCATCCCTTAAAAAATAAAAGAATGGCTACTGATGGTCATGCTTCGAAAAATAAAGACTTCTAAGTTCGATGAAGATAAGTAAATGCTGAAAGATTAATGAAAGCATATGTCTTCGGGACTTAGACAAAATTCATAGAATATGTATTCAAGTATTACTACTTAGCGTGTTTTTTAGTAGTGTTTGTTTAATACACTGCCACGCGTCGAAGATGGACTCAGGCGGGAAGATTTGAAATTCGAAGACGGTTTCGTAACCGTTCAACAACAGATGGCTTCGCTGGAAGTTCTGATGAGAAACGTGGCAGCAGATTAGTATAGGACCGTTAAGGTCGAAACTAGTATAAATAGGAGTCTTAATGTTAGGATTCTGTGTGTTCATTTTGTACAAATCACTCACATATTTACTCAAGTATCAAGCGTTAAGAGAAAGAGTTCGCTGAGAAAATGTACGTATGACACCACCATTTTAATACATGTGTATTATATTTTTGTTTTTATCTTTCAGAATTACTGCATTTCGTTTACTTCTTGCCATTTACGTTTCTGCATCTTTACTTTAACGTCATTTACTTTCGAATTACTTTCATGCTATTTACTTTCAAAGTCTTTTATATTTCCACAGTTTAAGATTCTTTACGTTTCAATTGTCCTTTTAATTTTTTATGTCATGTCACTTCGTTGAAGTCACATTTATATGTAACAAAGTGATTGTCAAGACTATTTGTCGTGTTAATCGAACAACGCTTATTGAAGAAGACAAATAATGAATATGGTTCGAACAAACATTGATAACAATCTTCTTGACTATGTGTCCTAGGATCAATCTAGTCGATCCTGCAAGTAACCAAATCATATTTATTATAGTTTGGAAGACTAGCGGTTGTTTACCGGAAATCACCGTAAACAAATTGGCACGCCCAGTGGGACAGTGTCAAGCAGATTGTTTTAATCAATTGCTTTATTTTTGTCTAGACAATATCAAGATCTTGTATGAACCTTAGGAACGGTAAATTAAAGAACAGTGCACAACCGATTCCCAAACGAAGGTACAACAGGAAAATGGTCGTTACGGCCAGTGCAGGGGGTAATCAAGATCCCCCACACGGTTCAGGATCAGGAGCGGCAAATTCGACTTCTACTCAAGAAACACGAGATGCAACGGGTCCAAATGGATCGAGACCTGCAGATAATTCCCAGACTATGCCTGAAAATAATACAGCACCCTCAGGGACTGTTCCAGTTTCAGTGTCGACAACCGCACCCTCATCCACAAGCGCAGAGGACGTATTGTTTGCCTCGACAAATGCTGCAAACAATTTATTTGGTCAAGGCACGAACTCCGCTTTCGAATGGAGACCAAATAATCCATACGGAATGCCATACCCATATGGAACAGGCGTACGAGGGGCAGGACATATATATGCCCCAACTAACAATGCGACATTTTCACCAAATGTTAGTTCAGTGGGTCGAAGTGCACATAACACTGGTTTCTCTACCCAGATGCCTCACTTTACCACAAATAACCAAGCAGCATTTCGACAAGAAATGGATGCAAGCAACCATGATATGGTAGGGGTTTTGGCCAGAGAATTGACTTCAGTTTTAAGCCCACTAATGGCAAATGTTACTACTACGAATAGAGAAAACATGGAGACTTTCCAAAAGATATCATCTCAGATGAATCGAATGGCAGAATTCATGGGAGTAACGCCACCTAAAAGGAAAGACAAACAGCCTTCGAATCAAGAAGAGAGGCCCATTTTAGAACGTGTACAAGACATAGTTCCATCATCTAGGACGGCTACTAGGGATGTAGGCCCCTCACGAAGAACAGAGGTGTTCGAAGGAACTCCAATAATTAACTTAGAAGCTTCAAATCAAAGAACTGTCCCCGTCCGACAAGAAACGGAGGAGGAGCAACCCAGATTAAGGATTGTGGGTAGGAACGAACACCCAGATGAGATTGTTCAAAGAGTCAGAAGAGAAAATCTGGCTACAGAAAATAACTTAACTGCCATGATAGAAAGGGTTATGGCCAACAATGGCCTTAGTACTGGACTTAGACGTCCAAACTATACATCCCCTATATCAGATTATATCATGCAAACAGAATTGCCTAGGGGCACTAAGGTACCCAAATTTACAAAATTTTCAGGCGAAACGAACGAGTCAACGGTGGAACATATTGCTAGATATTTGACGGAAGCAGGAGACTTAGCGGGAAACGAGGATTTAAGGATCAAATATTTCCCTAGTTCACTGACAAAAAATGCCTTCATTTGGTTTACTACTTTGCCACCAAATTCGATAGATGCATGGGCATACTTGGAAAGACTTTTCCATGAGCAATTCTACATGGGCCAAACTAAGATAAGTTTGAAAGAATTGGCCAGTGTTAAAAGAAAATTCACAGAAACAATTGATGATTATTTAAATAGGTTCCGTCTGTTGAAATCAAGGTGTTTTACAACAGTCCCAGAGCATGAACTTGTTGAAATGGCTGCAGGTGGTCTAGATTATTCAATAAGAAAGAAACTAGATACCCAATACCTTAGGGACATGGCCCAATTAGCAGATAGGGTTCGACAAGTCGAACGCCTGAAGGCAGAAAAAGCTAGGGCAAATAAAAGTTATAAGAAAGAAAGAGTGGCATACGTCGAAGCCAAGGATGCTGAGAATGAGTCTTTCGATGACTCATATAGCCCTGAAGAAGTCGAAATAGACTTGGCTGAATTGAAAGAAGCGCCACCTTATGCTTGCAAACTGCTAAATCCTGCCAATGGAAAAAATCCAGTAGAAAACGATAAGAATGATAGGTTCCCTAAGAAAACTTATACATTCGACATTACCAAGTGTGATGAAATATTTGATTTATTGGTAAAAGATGGCCAAATGATACTACCTCCAAATTCAAAAATTCCTCCGTTGGAACAACGGAAGAAAAGAGGTTTTTGTAAATATCATGGGTTTTTAGGCCATAAAACTTCTCAATGTTTTCTTTTCAGGGATCTAATTCAAAATGCTCTCAATGATGGAAGGTTGAAGTTTGCTGACAAGACCAAGAGTCATATGAGGGTCGATACCAATCCCCTAAACATTGCTGACGCCAGCCTCTGCGAGGTAGAAGATATCAACATGGTGGAGGTTTCTGAAATCGAGGTTGTGGAGACTAAAGCAATGTTCAATGGAAAGCAGGCTACTGAAAGCCTAAATAGTGACATAATCTTCAATACTGATGTTGAAGAATCTTCCAAGGCAGAAATAACTGAAGCCTCGAAGGAAGAAAACAGCGAGGCCACTGAAGACCTCAGGATGAAACTCCAGAAAATCCAGATTTCTGAAGTTCCTCCAGCAGCGGTTAACATGGTTAGCGCCAGACGACCAGTGTCTGAATTTGGCGAACTAGAGACATGGCTGACGAGGAAAAATGGGGGCATCGAAGTTCCTCCAAGAACCGAAAGCCTCAAAGAATATCTCTGGAATTGCCACGAGAGAAATGGTGGTAAGCAATGGATGTGTCCAAGGTGTTCGATCATGCTGAATCGAAGGGTCGAAGCCAACTTCGAAAGGGTTCGACGCGAAAGGTGGGAACACCCAGGAAGAGAGCCAAATCCCCTACTACAACTGTACCCAAAGATGGAGGAAAGCTTGGTAGGATTTTTGGTCAGATGCCACAAAGAAAACACTGAAGTTGCTCTCTGCCCAAGATGTGGGGCAGTCTATGACGAAATGCTAGCACGATCATTCGAACGTGTGTATTGCTACATGAGTCAAGAAACTCAGGGGTTGCGTCCCAACCTGTACGGTTTCGACATTTGGACTCCAACAAAGAGGCCTGATAGCCCACATCCTAGGACTCGAAGGGTGACGTTCAAAGTCCCTGCAAATGCACCCAGGGATAGGTGGGTACAAGCTGATGCAAGAACCAACAAATGGCGAAGTTGGGACCAAGGTGGTAGAACTGCAATGGCATATAGGAAACAATTTCAAAGATCAAATCGAGAGGCGTATCGGTTGGAGAATTATAAAGGAAAAAATCCTATGTCTCGGTCCCAGTGGAGAAGGCATCAGAGAATAAAAAAGGCTCAGAAGGAATACAGGCCAAGAGAAGCTGGAGACTCTAGTAGCAACCAAGTCCCATACCAGGGGGCAAAGTCGAACAAACCTCCGGTGGAACGCAGACTATTCGAAGCTGAAAAACTCTTGGATGAAGAAGACAAGATGCGTTCAAATTCTTGGAAAGAAGAGGATAGAATGACAAATGATTTTGACTCTGATGGAGTGTCATCTATAAACTTGAATTGCAATGTTGTCTCGGTACTCCCTCACGAGTTTAATCAGGAAACTGAAGTAGAAGACTGTGAAGAGGCTGATATCGAAGAAATGGCAAAACACAGACCCGTGTGTTACTATGTGCTGAATAACGGTGCAGTAGAAGAACAGAATGCTTTCTTCGAAAGGCCTGATGAGGGTATGCGAAATCATTTGAAGCCACTCTATATCAGGGCTAAGATTGAGAACGTGGGCATAAATAAAGTCCTAGTTGATGGGGGAGCAGCAGTGAACCTAATGCCTCAATACATGCTAAAAAGAATTGGTATGTTCGATACGGATATAAGGCCACATAACATGGTTTTATCTAACTACGAAGGCAAAATAGGACAAACTCTGGGAGTTGTTCAAGTCAATTTGACAGTAGGCTCAGTTACCAGGCCAACCATGTTCATGGTTATACCAGCAAAAGCAAACTACAACCTTTTGCTTGGTAGGGAATGGATTCATGGAGTAGCGGCTGTACCCTCAACCATGCATCAGAGGGTGACAATTTGGAGAGAAGATGGTATAGTGGAGAATATCGAAGGTGATCAGAGTTATTACATGGCTGAGGTCAACCAGGTGAACAAAAACAACTTCGACAGGAACTTGGCAAACATAGGCCCTTGTCATGCTGCTGAAGAGATGTATACCCCAAACAAAAATGCAATGTACTATTTGACTTTACACCCAAATGGATTCCAATGGGATAGGGAGATCATGGATGGTCCACCAGATCCAGCACCATCGGAGAATTATCCAGCAGTACGGCCAACGGGCTGGGACGATGACATTAATCATGTCTGAGTCTGCGTTCTTCGAAAAGATTTCGGCCTATGTGGCCGAGAACAAAAGAAAAACGGCTCTCGAAGCCGAACTATCAAATACAAAGATAGATACAGTCCTAACCAAAGAAGGAATATCAGAATTGGAAATACGTACGAGTTTCGAACTCCCTGAAGATACGGGTCCAGTTGAAGAGATCATAGGAGAAGAACCAAGTCAAAGGTTAGATGCAATATACGACGAAGAACCGTTGGGATTTGAAAAAGACCCGATGGCGTCGAACATAAAGATGTTGGCCCAAGATCCACTTGAAGAAGTCAATCTTGGAGACAATGATCAAAAGAGAATAACATATATCAGCGCGAAACTAGAACCAGAATTGAAAGCAACGGTCATCAAAATGTTGAAAGACAATAGAGATTGTTTTGCTTGGGATTATGATGAGATGCCTGGTCTCGAAAGAGACTTAGTCGAATTGAAATTACCAATAAAAGAAGGGAAGAAGCCAATAAAACAAACTCCCAGAAGATTCGCGCCAGAGATTCACTCGAAGATTAAAGCAGAGGTCGAAAGACTCTTACGGTGCAAATTTATCCGAACTACAAGGTATGTTGAGTGGATTGCTAATATAGTACCTGTAATTAAAAAGAATGGCTCATTAAGAGTATGCATAGACTTTCGCGACCTTAATGCAGCTACTCCGAAAGACGAGTATCCCATGCCTATAGCAGAAATGCTAGTAGACTCGGCCGCAGGTTTTGAGTATTTGAGCATGTTGGATGGATATTCGGGATACAATCAAATTTTTATAGCAGAAGATGATGTATCCAAGACAGCATTTCGTTGCCCAGGAGCAATAGGCACTTACGAATGGGTTGTGATGCCTTTTGGTTTAAAAAACGCAGGGGCAACTTATCAAAGAGCAATGAATTCTATATTTCACGACTTCATAGAAACATTCATGCAAGTGTATATAGATGACATTGTGGTAAAATCTACCTCGGGTATGAGTCATCTCGATCATCTGAGCCAATCATTCGAAAGAATGAGGAAATATGGCTTGAAGATGAACCCCCTTAAATGTGCTTTCTTTGTGCAGGCAGGAGATTTCTTGGGTTTCGTAGTCCACAAAAAAGGGATAGAAATCAACCAAAACAAGACAAAAGCCATTATGGAGACCAAGTCTCCCTCCACGAAGAAAGAATTACAATCATTGTTGGGTAAGATAAATTTCTTAAGAAGATTTATCTCTAACTTAAGTGGACGCACGCAAGCTTTCTCACCTCTACTTCGGCTTAAGCAAGGAAAATTCGAATGGCGTGCTGAACATCAAGAAGCTTTCGATCAGATAAAGCAATACTTGACTTGTCCACCAATTCTATCTCCCCCAAATGGGAAGAAGCACATGCGCCTATATATTTCAGCATCAGATAAAACAATAGGCAGCATGCTTGCCCAGGAGGATGAGAATGGCATCGAAAGAGCCATTTATTATTTAAGTAGAGTACTCAATGATGCAGAGACTAGATATACTGATATAGAAAAACTCTGCCTTTGTTTGTATTTCTCCTGTATCAAACTCAAGTATTATATAAAGCCAGTTGATGTTTACGTTTCATCTCATTATGATGTTATTAAACATATGTTATCTAAGCCAATACTACATAGTCGAATTGGCAAATGGGCTTTAGCCCTTACTGAATATTCATTAATATTTCAGCCTCTCAAGGCAATGAAAGGTCAGATTGTGTCAGACTTCATTGTCGACCATGCGGTGGTTGAGAATCATCAGCATTGTGTAGATTTGAAACCTTGGAAGTTATATTTCGATGGTTCAACGCATAGAGAGGGAACTGGTATTGGAATGTTGATAATTTCTCCTGATGGAATTCCAACAAAGCTCAAGTATAAAATCGAAGGTCCATCATGCTCCAATAATGAAGCTGAATACGAGGCTTTAATTGCTGGACTTGAGGCTTTGTTAGAATTGGGGGCAACCAGAGTCGAAATTAAAGGAGACTCCGAATTGGTCATCAAACAATTGACAAAGGAGTACAAGTGCATCAAAGAGAATTTGATCATGTATTTTATCATCGCAAATAGGTTGCTCAAGAAATTCGAATACGTGGAATTAAAACATGTACCAAGGGTGAATAACCAGGAAGCAAACGACTTGGCTCAATTAGCTTCGGGATATAAAGTATCAAAAGAAAAGTTGGAAGAGTTGATTGAAGTAAGAGGAAGAGCAATGTTTACTAAACTTTCGCCAAGTGATCTGGAAGATTCACAATTGGGTTATGCCAATAAAGAACAATTCGAGGTACTAAATATAGATTCATTGGCTGACACAGACTGGAGGAATCCAATTATTAACTATCTGAAAAATCCTTCGACGGATACAGACAGAAAAATCAAGTATAGAGCCCTGTCATATTTTCTGATGGGAAATGAATTGTTCAAGAAAACTCCTGAAGGGGTATTGTTGAAATGCTTGGGAGAAGCAGAAGCATACTTGGCTCTGTCGAACGTACATAGTGGGGCATGTGGTGCACATCAAGCAGGGCACAAAATGAAATGGCTCTTGTTTCGTTATGGGATGTATTGGCCTTCGATGCTAAAGGATTGCATAGAGTTCGCGAAAGGGTGCCAAGAGTGCCAAGAACATGCAGGTATCCAACACGCTCCAGCAAACGAACTAAGTACAATAGTAAAACCATGGCCTTTCAGGGGATGGGCACTAGATTTGATTGGAGAGATTCACCCCAAGTCATCCAAAGGGCAAAGATACATTTTGGTAGGAATAGACTATTTCACAAAATGGGTTGAAGCAATACCACTGGCAAATGTGGATCAAGAGGCGGTGATTGAGTTTATTCAGAAACACATTATATATAGATTTGGAATCCCAGAAAGTATAACAACTGATCAGGGATCAGTCTTTACTGGACGAAAAATGCAAGATTTTGCCAGAGAAATAGGTTTCAAGTTATTTACTTCTACACCTTATTATGCCCAAGCAAATGGACAGGTTGAAGCAGCAAACAAAATAATAATTGGCCTTATCAAGAAGCATGTAGGAAAGAGACCCAAGAATTGGCATAAGACTTTAGATCAAGCACTTTGGGCTTGTCGAACATCTCCAAAAGAAGCTACGAATACAACTCCTTTCCAGTTGACGTTTGGACATGACGCAGTACTTCCAATTGAGATATGTTTGCAATCAGTAAGGATACAAAGACAAGCAGACATTCCTCCCAACGTATACTGGGAGTTAATGATGAATGAGTTAGTAGATTTGGACGAAGACAGACTTCGAGCACTGGAAATGATAAAAAGGCAAAAGGAAAGAGTGTCCAGAGCTTATAATAAAAAGGTGAAAGGTAAAACTTTTGTTAATAATGACTTAGTCTGGAAAGTTATTTTACCTATAGATCGAAAGAATCAGGCACTTGGTAAATGGTCCCCACATTGGGAAGGACCCTTTCGAATCTTAAAAGTATTCTCGAACAATGCTTATGAAATTGAAGAATTAGCAGAAGATCATAGGATCTTGAGAGTAAACGGGAAATATTTGAAGAGATATAAACCAAGTATGCACGAAGTAAGGATTGCAAAGACGTAGATACCCAGGGTACTACGAAAAGCCAAAATGGTCAGGCACCAAAATGGCTTCACAATCAGGAAGAATTATGGAAAGAAAAATCAAAGAAGACACCAAAATATTCTTTTCATTTCAAGCATGGGAGTACATTCATTACAAAAAGATCCAAAGAATAGGATCTGAAGTTACAAAAAGAAGGAAGGCATAAATATATATAAAAAGATTAAACCTAAGGTAAAAACTTGCTAGTCAATCCTTTGGTTTAAATTGTCCAAAGACAACACGGGAGAAGGTTCAGCCTCGAACATATCCATGGCTCCAGAAGTACGCATTCTTCTCACTACGCCTTTCTTAAGAAAAATGTAGCTAAGGAGTCTCCCGTACGGAAGACAAGTCACAACCCCTCGACGGTCAACACCGGCAGAGACAGCTTTAACAAGTCCCTTGAAGATCATCAAAGGGATGTTAATTTTCTTCCCTCGAAGACCACAGAGGATAAACTCCAAGTCTTCAACCATGATGTTGTTTTCGTCAATCCGCCGGGGTTGGAAGTTCCCCCCGAGCATCTGGTGCCAGATCCTGATGACTTTGGCACTAAAGCGGTCATTGTCCATAAGAGTTCTCAGCATGAGATGAGTAGTCATGCTGAAACTGTTGTCATCAAAAGTTTCACCAGAGTTATTGCATTTTATCAGATTGGCAATAGTGGTGGGAGTAATGCTGAGACGAGCGTGTCGAATAACAGAATCAATGGTGGTCCTACCTTCAGGATCTATGCGTAAAGACGCATTCATCCAGAATTCTGCCACCATGTTGGGGTAAATAGCACCCTCCAGGACTTCCTCAAAGTAGAAGTCTAGTTCCTGGTTAACAAACAGGGTTTCGATGGTAATGAAATGGAGAACAAGTTCATCCTCAGAGAGTCTGAACTCGCCTCTAATGAGGGCTTTGATGTCGTTAAAGAAGAGAGGTTCAGCCATTGTAAGGTAAGAAGGTTGTTCTGAAAGAGAAGTTGTGTGTTTTCTTTTTTCTGTGTTTAGTTTGGAGAGAAAACGCATGAATGAGAAATAAAGGTGATATTGGACCCTTTATATAGAAGGGGGATACTGAAGGGTGGGTTTTAATTGCCAATGAGTGATTGGACTGCGGTTGGTTTTCCAAAGAAAGAAGTTATGGCTTCCGCCGTTTCCCGCCCTTGGAAGTTGAGAAGTAATCATTAAACTGATGCACGCACGTCTGAAAACCGACGTTTTGGAGAAAGTGACGTCACTTTAATAATGATTATGGCGCTAGTCAACAGTCTTGGAACTTTCAAGGATCATAAAAACGAAATCTTATAATGACAAGAAACGCCTATTTCTGTTGATTCTCGAAACAGGCATTTATTGGGGGCAATTTGTTAGCTGAAGATTTCGTTTTATGTTGTTTATCCTTCGAAGGAGTTGAGAATTGAAGGAAAGATGGTTACTGATGGCCATCCCTTAAAAAATAAAAGAATGGCTACTGATGGTCATGCTTCGAAAAATAAAGACTTCTAAGTTCGATGAAGATAAGTAAATGCTGAAAGATTAATGAAAGCATATGTCTTCGGGACTTAGACAAAATTCATAGAATATGTATTCAAGTATTACTACTTAGCGTGTTTTTTAGTAGTGTTTGTTTAATACACTGCCACGCGTCGAAGATGGACTCAGGCGGGAAGATTTGAAATTCGAAGACGGTTTCGTAACCGTTCAACAACAGATGGCTTCGCTGGAAGTTCTGATGAGAAACGTGGCAGCAGATTAGTATAGGACCGTTAAGGTCGAAACTAGTATAAATAGGAGTCTTAATGTTAGGATTCTGTGTGTTCATTTTGTACAAATCACTCACATATTTACTCAAGTATCAAGCGTTAAGAGAAAGAGTTCGCTGAGAAAATGTACGTATGACACCACCATTTTAATACATGTGTATTATATTTTTGTTTTTATCTTTCAGAATTACTGCATTTCGTTTACTTCTTGCCATTTACGTTTCTGCATCTTTACTTTAACGTCATTTACTTTCGAATTACTTTCATGCTATTTACTTTCAAAGTCTTTTATATTTCCACAGTTTAAGATTCTTTATGTTTCAATTGTCCTTTTAATTTTTTATGTCATGTCACTTCGTTGAAGTCACATTTATATGTAACAAAGTGATTGTCAAGACTATTTGTCGTGTTAATCGAACAACGCTTATTGAAGAAGACAAATAATGAATATGGTTCGAACAAACATTGATAACAATCTTCTTGACTATGTGTCCTAGGATCAATCTAGTCGATCCTGCAAGTAACCAAATCATATTTATTATAGTTTGGAAGACTAGCGGTTGTTTACCGGAAATCACCGTAAACACCATCAAGAAGTATGATAAGGCTCTATACTTTACCTTTATATATGTATCCGTCGAAGGATCTCTCAAGTAGTTCACAATTGGACTCCTCCAATCTGTATCTGCTAAGGAGTCTATATTTAGGACTTCAAATTCCTCCTCGTTAGCGAAACCTAATTGTGAGTTCTCTCGATCACTTGGAGATAGCTTTGTGGCCATTGCTTTGCCTCTTACTTCGATCAGTTCTTCTAGTTTTTCCTTTGATGCTCTGCATCCTGAGGCTAATTGTACCAAATCATTTGCTTCTTGATTGTTCACCCTTGAGACGTGCTTTAACTCCACATACTCGAACTTTTTAAGCAGTCTATTTGCTATGACAAAATACATGATCAAATTCTCTTTGATACATTTGTATTCTTTCGTCAGTTGCTTAATCACTAATTCTGAGTCTCCTTTAATTTCGACTCCGGTTGCCCCCAATTCCAACAAGCCTTCAAGTCCAGCAATTAGGGCTTCGTACTCAGCTTCGTTGTTGGAGCATAAAGGGCCTTCAATTTTGTACTTGAGTTTTGTTGGAATTCCATCAGGAGAAATTATGAGCATCTCAACGCCACTTCCCTCCTTATGCGTTGAACCATCGAAGTATAACTTCCAAGGCTTCAAATCTACATATTGCTGAGGATTCTCAACCACTGCATGGTCAACAATAAAACCTGACACGATTTATCCTTTCATTGCCTTAAGGGGTTGAAAGATTAGAGAGTACTCAGTAAGGGCCAAAGCCCATTTGCCAATTCGACTATGCAATATTGGTTTAGATAGCATGTGTTTAATGACATCAAAATGAGATGAAACGTAAACATCAACTGGCTTTATATAATACTTGAGTTTAATACAAGAGAAATATAAACAAAGGCAGAGTTTTTCTATGGCGCTATACCTAGTCTCTGCATCATTGAGTACTCTACTTAATAAATGGCTCTTTCGATGCCATTGTCATCTTCTTGAGCTAACATGCTACCTATTGTGTTATCTGAAGCTGAGATATACATGCGCATGTGCTTCTTCCCATTTGGGGGAGATAGTATTGGTGGATGCATCAAATATTGCTTGATTTTCTCAAAAGCTTCTTGATGTTCAGCGTGCCATTCGAACCTTCCTTGCTTTAGTCGAAGTAAGGGGGAAAAAGCTTGCGTGCGTCCACTCAAATTAGAGATAAATCTTCTTAAGAAGTTTATCTTTCCCAATAAATATTGCAGTTCTTTCTTCATGGATGGAGGCTTTGTTTCCATAATAGCCTTTGTTTTATTCTGATTAATTTCTATTCCCTTTTTGTGGACTACGAAGCCCAGGAAATCTCCAGCCTGCACAAAGAAAGCACATTTAAGGGGATTCATCTTTAAGCCATGTTTTCTCATTCTTTCGAATGATTGGCTCAGATGATCAAGATGACTGTAATCTGAAATGGATTTTATGACAATGTCATCTATGTATACTTGCATGAATGTTTCTATAAAATCATGGAATATAGAATTCATTGCTCTTTGATAAGTTGCCCCAGCGTTTTTTAGACTAAAAGGCATTACAACCCATTTGTAGGTGCCTATTGCCCCTGGACAACGAAAATATGTTTTGGACACATCTTCTTCTGCAATGAAGATTTGGTTGTACCTAGAATATCCATCCAACATACTTAGGTATTCGAAGCCTGCGGCTGAATCTACTAGCATTTCTGCCACAGGCATGGGATATTCATCTTTAGGGGTTGCTGCGTTTAGATCACGAAAATCTATACATACCCTTAATGAACCGTTCTTTTTAATAACAGGTACAATATTAGCAATCCATTCGACATACCTCGTAGTTCTAATGAACTTGCAACGGAGAAGTCTTTCGACCTCTGTCTTGATCTTCGAGAGAACCTCTGGTGCAAACCTTCTGGGAGTTTGCTTAATAGGCTTCTTCCCATCTTTTATGGGTAACTTTAGTTCGACCAAATCTCTTCCTAAACCAGGCATCTCATCATAGTCCCAGGCGAAACAATCCTTATTTTCTTTCAGTAACGCAATGACTTTTGACTTCAAAGTTGGCTCTAACTTTGCACTGATGTATGTCACCCTCTTTTGATTTTCATCACCAAGATTTACTTCTTCGAGTGGGTCTTGAGCTAACATCTTTATGTTTGACGCCATTGGATCTTTCTCGAGTCCCAAGGGTTCTTCATCATATATCGCGTCCAGCCTTTGATTTACTTCTTCGCCTGAAACCTTCTCATCTTGAACTGTGTCGTCAGGAGGTTGAGGGATAAAATGTATCCCAGGGCCTGGTGCTTCTACCGCTTTTTGAATTGCTTCTACAGTCATACTTGATAATTCGGCTTCGAGAGCCGCTTTTCTTTTGTTCTCGGCTATGTAAGCCGAAATCTTTTCGAAGAAGGATGACTCAGGCATAATTACCCTCTTCTTCCCAGCCAGTTGGCCGTATTGCTGGTATTCCTTCGACAAGTTCTGTGTCATCTGGACCGTCCATTATTTCCCTGTTCCACTGGAATCCATTTGGGTGTAAGGACAAATAGTATAAAGCATTCTTATTTGGGGAGTATATCCTCCGCTGCATGGCATGGCCCTATGTTGGCCAAATTCATGTCAAAACTGGTTTTGTTGACTTGGTTCACTTCAGCCATGTAGTAACTTTGATCTCCTTCGATGTTTTCTACTATACCATCTTCTCTCCAGATGGTTAGCCTCTGATGCATTGTCGAAGGTACCACAACAACTCCATGGATCCATTCTCTCTCTAGCAAAAGGTTATAATTCGCCTTTGCTGGTATCACCATGAACATCGTTGGCCTTGTGACCGAACCCACAGTTAAATTCACTTGGATGACTCCCAAAGTTTGCCCTATTTTGCCTTCGTAGTTGGACAAGACCATGTTATATGGCCTTATATCAGTGTCGAACATACCAATCCTTTTTAGCATGTATTGGGGCATTAGATTCACTGCTGCCCCTCCATCTACTAGGACCTTGTTAATGCCAACATTTTTAATCTTGGCCCTTATGTAAAGTGGTTTCAGATGGTTTCTCATGCCTTCGTCAGGCCTCTCAAAGAAGGCATTCTACTCTTCAACAGCCCCGTTGTTTAGCACATAATAACTCACAGGTTTATGTCTTGCCATCTCTTCTGCATCAGCTTCCTCGCAATCTTCTGCTTCTGTGTCTTGGTTAAACTCGTGAGGGAGCACTGATACTACATTGCAATTAAAGTTTATAAATGACACTCCATCAGAGTCAAAGTCATTTGTCATTCTATCGTCCTCCTTCCAAGGATTGGAGTGCATCTTTTCTTCTTCTTTCTCATTTTCAGAACTGAAAAGCTTTCGTTCTAACGGAGGTTTGCTTGATCGTGCCCCCTGTATTGGGGCTTTGGTACTACTAGACTCTCCAACCTCCTTTGCCTTGTATTCTTTTTGGGCTTTCTTCATCCTCTGGTGTCTTCTCCATTGGGATCTGGACATGGGATTTTTACCCTTGTAATTCTCCAACCTGTACATCTCTCGATTTGAGGTCCGGAATTGCTTTCTATAAGCCATCGCAGTGCTTCCCCCTTAGTCCCAACTTTGCCACTTGTTGTTTCTTGCACCTGCTTGTGTCCATCTATCCATGGGTATGTCTGCAGGAAGTCTGAATGTCACTCTTCGAGCTTTAGGATGAGGACTATCAGGCCTTTTTGATGGCGTTCGATTGTCAAACACATACATGTTGGGACGGAGTCCTTGAGACTCCCTACCAGAAGTGAATAGCGTTCTTTCGAAAGATTTTGCCATAAGGTTATCATAGACTGCCCCACATCTGGGACACATAACAATCTCAGTCTTTTCCTTGTGACACCTAACTAGGAAACCCACCAATCTTTCTTCTGGCCTTGGATAAACCTTCAGCAATAGGTTTCCTCCTCTCCAAGGCTGTTCCATCCTTTCTCGTTGGGCCCTTTCATAGTTAGCTTGGACCCTTCGATTCAGCATGATCGAACATCTTGGACACATTATCATTCGTCCAGCATTCTTCTCGTGACATTTCCAAAGATAATCTTTCAAACTTTCGCCCTAATGAGGATTCCCATAATTTCCTCTTTCCCTAAGCAAACATTTCTCTAGCTCCGCTACTTTAGATAAAGGCTGTCTAACATTCACCATGTTAACACCTGCTAGGGAAGCTTCAGAGATCTTTATCTGTTGGAGTTTCACCCTGAGGTCTTCAGTGGCCTCGCTAGTTTTTTCCTTCAAATCTTCAGTGATTTTGGTCTCGACAGATTCTTCAACGTCAATATTGAAGGCTGCATTGTCATTTAGGCTCTCAGTAGCCTGCTTTCCAGATGAAATTACCTCCCATTCAGCAATATCATTTTCAGATACATCTACCATGTTGACATCGAGTGGTTCAGCATAGTTAGTGTCACCAACATTCAGGGGGTCTGCGTCAACCTTCATGAGATTCTTTGTCTTATCAGCGAATTTCAAACGTCCCTCCTTGATAGCATTCTGAATTAGATCCCTGAAAAGAAAGCATTGTGAGGTTTTATGGCTTAAAAAACCATGATATTTACAAAAGTCTCGTTTCTTCCGTTGTTCTAACGGAGGAACTTTGGAATTAGGAGGCACTATCATTTGACCATCTTTTACTAACAAATCAAATATTTCGTCACTTTTAGTGACGTCAAAAGTGTAAGTTTTCTTTGGAAATCTATCGCTTTTATCATTCTCGACTGGATTTTTTCCATTCGAAGGAGTGAGCAGTTTGCAAGAGTAAGGCGGTGCCTCTTTTAATTCGGCTAGGTCTATTTCGACCTCTTCGACGCTATATGAATCTTCGAAGGATTCGCCTTCAGCGTCTTCAGTTTCAATATATGCTACCCTCTCCTTCTTGTAACTTTTATTCGCCCTAGCTTTTTCCGCTTTTAGTCATTCGACTTGTCGAACCCTGTCTGCCAATTGGGCCATATCCCTTAAGTATTAGGTATCCAGTTTCTTTCTGATTGAATAGTCTAGACCGCCTGCAGCCATTTCGACTAATTCATGTTCTGGGAAAACACTGAAGCATCTTGATTTTAACAAATGGAACATGTTTAAATAATCATCTATGGGTTCTGTAAACTTCCTCTTGATGCTAGCCAATTCCTTCAGACTTATCTTGGTTTGGCCCATGTAGAATTGTTCGTGGAACAATCTCTCCAAATGTGCCCATGCATCTATGGAATTTGGGGGTAAGGTAGTAAACCAAGTAAAAGCATTTTTTGTTAGCGAACTAGGGAAATATTTAATTCTCAAATCCTCGTTGCCCGCTAAATCCCCGGCTTCTGTCAAATATCTGGCTATGTGTTCTACAGTCGATTCACTAGTGTCCCCTGAAAACTTTGTGAATTTAGGTACCTTGGTACCTCTTGGTAATTCTGTTTGCATAATATATTCTGCTATGGGGGATGTGTAGTTAGGAAGTCGAAGTCCAGTATTAAGGCCATTATTGGCCATAATTCTCTCTATCATGGCAGTTAAATTATTTTCTGTTGCCATATTTTCTCTCCTAACCCTGTGGACTACTTCGTCTGGATGTTCGTTCCTACCAACTATCCTTAATCTGGGACCCTCTTCGATAGTCTCTTGTTGACCAAAGTCGGTCCTTCGACCCGGATTCTCCAGATCTATCACTTGGTTTCTTCACACTGGTGGTGGCCTAGATGGAGGAACTATATCACCGGGTGTTGGCCTAGGCGGAGGAACCGCATCTTGAACAGGTTCCAAGACTGGGTCACCCTCTCGATAAGGGGGTTGGTTATTTCTTCGCCTAGTTTGTGGAACTCCCATAAAATCTGCCATTCGATTTATTTGTGATGATATTTTTTGGAAGGTTTCTACATTGTCCCTGTTAGTCCTGGTCATGTTTGCTACTAATGGGGTAAAGAGTGACCCTATTTCTTTAGTAAGAGCACCTAACATATCGTGGTTACTTGCGTCCATTTCTTGCCTAAATGTTGCTTGACTACTGGTAGTTAAAAGAGGCATTCGGCTTGATGTGCCTGTATTTTGCACACTTCGACCTATCGAACCCGTATTAGGCGAAAATGTCGTGGCATTAGGTGCAGTATACGTAGGTCCTACCATATATGAATACGGCATTCCATAAGGATTTCCAGGCCTCCAACTATCGAATGCAGATGAAAATGGCCTTGGAGAATGTACTTGACTTGTCGAGAAATGAGGTGTCTCGTTTGTGCCTGTCACATGAGGCATGGTGGTTGAATCGGAAATTGGAATCGTTCCTGTTGGCCCTGATGTGTTTTCGAGCATGGCTTGGGAACTAACTACAGCCGCAGATCCTCCCGAAATGGGTATTTCCTATTCTTGTGATGTAGATGTCGAAACATGTGTAGTATTTGCTGCTACTGTTCCTGACCCTTATGGGGGATCTTGATCTCCCCTTCCACTGGTCGAATTGACCATTTTCTTGTTGTACCTTCGTTTAGGAATCGGTGGCGCACTGTTGGTTAATTTACCGTTCCTAAGGTTCATACAAGGTCTTGATATATTCTAGACAAAATAAAGCAACAAATTAATGACAATATGTTTGACACTGTCCCACTGGGCGTGCCAATTTGTTTACGGTGATTTCCGGTAAACAACCGCTAGTCTTCCAAACTATAAAAAATATACTTTGGTTACTCGCAGGATCGACTAGATTGATCCTAGGACATAGTCAAAAAGCTTGTCGTTTGTGATAATTTGGTTCATATTTTGCTAGTTGTTTGGCTTCGAAATAAGAAATAAATAAACGAAATGTAAAGACTGACAATCGCCTTGTTATACACGTAAATACAACTTTGGCAAAAGATGAAGTAAATATAAACTTGCAAGAAACTTAAAGTACAGGAACTTAAATTGCAGAATGTAAATGCTTCGAAGTAAAGTTAAACGAAAGATAAAATTGCAAGAATGTAAATGGCTGAAATGTAACGAAATATAAAAGATACTGGAAAGATACTTGCATAAAGATGAATACAAATGTATTTAAATTGGTGGTGTCATACGTATATTTCTCAGCGAACTCGATCTCTTAACACTTGATACTTGAGCGATTTGTGAGTGATTTGTACAAAATGAACACACTGGATCCTGATATTAAGACCTTTATTTATACTAATTTCGACCCTAACGATCCTACACTAACGAAATGCCACGTTGCTCACATGCATACGCTTCGAATCCCTGGGGCGCCATCTGTCCTTGTTCGGTTACACAGACTATTTCGAAATTCAAATCCTCCCGCCTGAATTCTCGTTCGATACGTGGCAACGTGATCAAAAAACGAAAAATGCTACGAAACACGCCAAGCTTCAGTACCCTTCGTATTTCCAGAAAATGCTTAAGTCTTATAGACAATTTACCTCGAATTAACTCCAATTCCCATTATCTTTACTTCAACTTAAACAACTTCCTTGAATCATGGCCATCAGGAGCCATTTTTATTCTCAGAGATGGTCATCAGAAACCATCCTTCTTCGAACTCTAATTCTTCAAAGAATATTTTCTTCAAACGAAATCTCCAGCTAACACAGATTTATCTAGCTCCTCTTTGAACATATGAGAGAAACCAACAACAAGAGTTCTTCTTGTTAGAATATCTGGAAACACTTTTGGAGGAGTGGTCACCTTTTCAATCAAGTGCATCCTTTTTAGAGATTGAGCATTTAGAATACTCCCACGAATAGCAGTCAAGTTCTGAGAAGAGCCAGCTGCTCTCAGAGTATCTATCAAACCACTCTCAGTCAGAATATCTGATATCATTCTTCCAAAAGGAATAGTATTCTTCTTGAGCTTGGGATTCTTCAGACGTTCTTCTTCCCTTGATTCTTCAACATTCGTCTTCAGATGTTGAAACAGAATGTGTGGTAAATTGACTCTCATGCCTTTTTCAATGCAGAACAAAACATACTTCTGATCTTCATTGACATAGGTAGCAGAGCTTGTTGGTCTTCTGTGATAGAAAGATCCCAGAATGATCTTTGCCCATACTCTGTAGGAAGGCTTCAAGTCAGTAGTGTAGGGAGAGGCAACACCAGAAGTAAACAACTCAGGATCAATTTTGTCCCAATTAGTTCTGCCTAGGAGAGCTCCAGTAATTCCACCTATAACATCAATACTGTACATTTTCCTTATCAGCTTTTCAGTCACAACAACTTCATGCCCTAACACGAAGGAGATGATAGCAGTCGAAGTAACAGTGGCATGTGTCCAGAATTCCTTAACCAAAATAGGATAAACTGGTCCAATCAACCTTTCAAAGAAGTTTGTCCATCCTTGTACTAGCATTCCAGTTTTGATTTTGAAATCATGAGTCATAAGATTCTCAAAATCCACCATTGTCTCACAGAGAACCTCCAGTTCATCATACGGAATCAAACAGGTCTTCAAAGGAGTGTTTGCAGATTTCTTTTGTTGAACTTGGTTTGAAGACGAGACCTTGCGTTGAACATTTGATGAAGAAGCCATAGATTCACACTGAGATTACTGGGTTAAGTAACTAGGGTTTATGAAAAGAGAGAGAGAGAGAGAGATACGAACAAACACAGACAATGAACAATGAGGATGAATGGAAAGAGATGAAATGATATAGAGATGCGTTTATATAGGCACGAATTTGAAATGATATGCAATATGATTTTGAATGAAAGAGATTACAAAGTTTGAATTAGTTAGCATTTAATGTTGAGTGACGTTAGGGTAAAATGTGATATTTGAAATGATTTGCACAGTTACCTAGGGCGGCGTCTCATCAACTGCACGCATGCTTGTCCCTTCAGAGTGAACACGTGTTCATCTTCTGGAATAGCTGGTGACAGCTGTTTTTCTTTAAAAGAAATTCTGAGTCAACTTAGACATATGAAACGTTAGTAATAACAGAATCAAAATATCTAATTGATCAATATTTTCAGAACTTCTGATAAGAGAATAAATAATCATTTCAAATCTAATCCATATATCAGAACATCTCATCCTTTCATTCTGGGCATAAATCCATACTGATATTCTTCAGAATGAACTTAAACCTATCTTCAGCAAGGGGTTTTGTAAAGATATCAGCCTATTGATGGTCTGTATCAACAAAGTTTAAAGATAGAACACCCTTCTGAACATAGTCCCTAATGAAATGATGTTTAATCTCAATATGTTTAGCTTTGAAATGTAAGATTGGATTCATAGATAAGCAAATAGCAGAAGTATTATCACAGAAGATAGGAATGTTACTCTTATATATCTGATAATCTTCTAGCCGACTCTTCATCCAGAGCATCCGTGTACTACATCCAGCAGCAGCAACATATTTTGCTTCTATTGTAGAGAGGGCAATTGTAGCTTGCTTCGTGCTTTACCAGGAGATCAGATGACTTCCAAGAAATTGACAACTTCCAGAAGTACTTTTCCTTTCAACTCTATCTCCAGCGTAATCAGCATCACAATATCCTACTAAGTTGTATTCTTCAGATCTTCTGTAGACTAAACCAACATTAGTAGTACCTTTCAGATACCTCAGAATTCTCTTAACGGCAGTTAAGTGAGATTCTCTAGGATCTGATTGAAATCTCGCACACAGACAAACACTAAATAAAATGTCAGGTCTAGAAGCAGTAAGATATAGAAGAGATCCAATCATACCTCTGTAGAGTTTCTGATCTACCTTCTTACTTACCTCATCCTTACCTAATACACATGTTGGATGCATATGAGTTTTTGCTTATTTGCTTTCTGAAATATTAAACTTCTTCAGAAGTTCTTTCACATACTTGGTCTGATGAACATAGGTTCCTTCAGAAGTTTGATTGATCTGGATCCCAAGGAAGTACTTGAGTTCTCCCATCATGCTCATTTCAAACTCAGTCTGCATAGACTTAGCAAATTCCTTTCCAACTGTAGCATTAGATGTTCCAAAGATAATATCATCAACATATATTTGACAAATTAAAATATACTTTTTAAAGGTTTTACAGAAGAGAGTTGTATCCACTTGTCCTCTAGTGAAACAATTATCCAGAAGGAAAGAACTTAATCTTTCATACCAAGCTCTAGGAGCTTGCTTCAGGTCATATAATGATTTCTTTAATTTGAAAACATGTTCTAGAGACTTAGAGTCTTCAAAACCAGGAGGTTGGTGGACATATACTTCCTCATCTATATAACCATTTAAGAAGGCACTCTTAACATCCATCTGATACAGAGTGATGTTATGTTGAGTGGAAAAAGAAATTAATAAGAGAATAGATTCTAACCTGGCCACTGGTGAAAAGGTTTCAGTATAGTCAATACCTTCTTGCTGACTATAGCCCTGAGCAACCACTCTGGCTCTGTTTCTTACAACTTTTCCTTTTTCGCTTAGCTTGTTTCTGAAGACCCACTTAGTTCCAATGATGTTAAATCCTTTTGGTCTTGGAACAAGATCCCAAACATCATTCCTTGTAAACTGATTTATTTCTTCTTGCATGGCAATTATCCAGTCAGCATCCTCCAAAGCTTGATCAACAGAAGTTGGCTCAATTAGAGATACTAGACCAAATTGACATTCTGCATTGTTCTTAAGGAATGCTCTTGTTCTGATAGGATCTTTTTTCTTCCCAATGATAACATATTCTGAGTGAGCAGAGTTGAGTCTAGAATATCTTCTGATAGTTGGCTCTTCAGAAATTTTGAGATTCTGAAATTCTGAGGCTCTCGACATGGAAAGGCTCTAATCAACGCTGTCATATCAAATATTCCGATTTACCAATTATCTTTCTTTAAAATGCCATAAAAAATATCGCATTTAATTACTTGTATCCAAAGGAATTTTCTTTGGAATGGAACAGCTGAGAAAGGAGGAATGAGGCTTATAAGTTGGGAATCAATTTGTAGATTGAAGGAGGAAGGGGGGCTTGGGATCAAGGATGTGGTCCAATTCAACAAGGCTCTAATGTATAAGTGGATATGGCGATGTTTTGAAGATGATGATGCGGTATGGAAGAAGCTGGTAAAACAGAGGTATGGGGATGTTAGAAGAAGGTTCGAGGCTGGTGTGGCTCATAGAAACAAACATAAGGAATCTCTGTGATGGCGTGATTTACTAAAAATTAATGATTTTGACTTGTCGGAAACTCGCGGTTTTTCGAGCATGCTGAAGTGGAGGATGGGGGACGGAAACAAAATGTTGTTTTGGTTTTCAAATTGGATTGGCGCTGGCAGGTTGTGCAATGCTTTTCCAAGTTTATTCTCGACGGTTTTGAATAAGGTTGTGTTTGTTAGTGAGTGTGGGGAATGGGGGGAAAGTGGATGGAAGTGGAAGGTTAATTATGAAGTGCTGAATAATAATTGATTGAAGCTACAAAATTGGAATCAATTTTGATTGGCATTTCACCAAGCACTGTAAATGTTGATCGGGTTGTCTGGCTGTTTGAAAACAGAAACATGTTTTCGGTGAAATCTTGTTACGCAAAGCTGGAGCAGGGGAGGGAGGTTGTTGTCGTAGCAGCTCAAATAAGGAGAGCGCTTGGCGTTGTGTGGAAATCCAAAGTGCCACATAAGGTTCAAGCATTCGGATGAAGACTATTGCAAGAGCGCCTACCGACGCGGGAATTATTGCAACAGAGGGGCATTATAGAGGACCCGGAAAACTGCAGATGCGTGTTGTGTAATGTAATGGTTGAATTATGTAATCATCTATTTATTCATTTCATAATTGCTAGAGCTATATGGAGGATGGTTTTCTATTGGTTAGATTTGAAGGAGTTTGATCTAGAGATTAACTTAGGTGATACTTGTTGTAGTTTCTTTCTCAAATTCCATAATTTAATGTTGCACAAGACGTCGTGGTTTAGAGAATGTGTTATTTGGCTAACAACGGTGTGGTGTATTTGGAACTCTCGTAACCACATTGTTTTTAAGGAGGAAGTGGGAGATATTGATGAGCTGGTCTTTAAGATTAAGATGCATTCGTGGTGGTGGCTTCAAATAGATGCCAATCGTTTACAGTGTAACTTTTATGAATGGTGTAAATATCCTTTGTATTTTTTGTAACAATTATGTTTAGTTGATTTGTTGGGGCTGTTTGTATTCGGGTTCGAGTACCCCTAGTACTCGGAATTGAATATATCGTTGCTTATTAAAAAAAAAACAACCACAACAACAACATTATTAGTACCATCATGAAGAAAGTTTTAGGTGTTAGAAACGTTATGAGAGAGTCAAAGAAATGTATTGAATTGAGTTTCGAGCTTTCTTATTTTAGCATCCTTCCTTTTTCGTTTATTTTGTTCGACTTGGATGATGGAGTTTGATTTAGAATTTAGTGGAAAAATGAAGAAAAGTGTTTCATTCGTTAGTTGAAGACATTTCCTGTCGGTTTGTTCCAAAATTTTGAGAAAATAAATTTAATTTTTTGAAAGAAAAAAATTAAAAGGTCACTCCATGGCATTTGCCCTTAATTTTGAATTAGCTATAATGAAAATTTTGCCATAAGATGTATTATTTGCAGTAGTGAATATATTCATTTTTGCTTTCGCACCGGTTTCGACCTACATAGTAGATCGACTAATCCGGCTCGTGCTACGGAGGCACGTGCACTGGCCAGACGTTGTTTCTGTCAGGAATCGAACTCGGTATTCCCCAAATATCGTCCTTTGCAGTAGTGAATATTGAATGGGGTTTTCAATTAGCATAGACCAATAATCGTATAAGCCATAATATTTAAGAATCGCAGGGGTTGCAAACTTGGAAGAATCCACCATGAATGATACTTGAGAAGCGAGACGAAGAGAGAGACGAAGATAACAACTTTAACCACTTTTTCTGTCCAAAATCAAAGAATTGCATTTTTTTTCCAATGCAAACAGGAACCGAGATTCGGCTTGATACCACTTGTTAGAGTGTGATGGAATGACTTGACTTCTCATTATGATGAAAATACCATAATATAAGCTTCAATACAAGTGAGACTTGTTACTTGCAACACAAATAACTCTCCAAAGAATGCTAACTAACTTGTGACTTGCAATTTAAGTTACATATCAAAGTCTAACTAACTCAACAAAGTCTAATAGGTTAACCATTGTTATTAATTTCTCATGACCTAATTTGAATTCCATTTTTATTGGGCATCAGAATCACACTTCAATGTGAAAAAATCCACACAAGTTCTTATGCCAGGTTGTACACTTTGGTATAGAGTGGGAGCTTCCCATCTTATGTATAAAACTTAAATACATAACAGTGAAATACTTTCACATCATACAAACAACAATTTCCAAATTCTGCATTTAAAAATTACATTCTACAAAAATGATAGAGTTATTCAAAGTACCAGAAGTATATCCAGTTGAATTAATAAGCCCAGTGTTAATTTGCTCTCTAACACTACTCGAGAAGAAAGCATGTTTAACAACTTCACCAACCACCTTTCCATTACTCTGCTGTTGAACATGAGATTCACCTTTCAACACTGAATTCGAATGTTGAACATGCGATTCACCTTTCATCATTAATGAACTAGAATGTTGAACATGAGTATGAGTATGACCTTTCACCGACGAAATAGAATCATCATTTTTCACACCGGTGCTAGCCTTTGTTTTTGTTCCCTTACAGTGAGAACAAGCACCAGGAGACCAAACTCCACTGCTACAAGTTTTGACAACAACCTTCCGTAAATCAACACTAGGATGTTTAATAGGACCTTCAAGTTCGACAACTAAATTATTACCTTTGTTTCGATAAATTTTAGCCCTAACGGAAAGACCAACATCTTTGGTTACATAATAATGTGCTAGATTCACTATGCAAGCATTTTCAGATTTTCCCTTTTTCTTCATTTCAAGAACAAAAAGACCTTCTCTGTAGGAACAATTGTAGGAAACAACAGTAGTTTCTATTATGCAATCTGGTTTGGTCCTTGTGAAAGATTTTGGAGACATAGATGAATTCAGTCCTGTTATTCAAAAATAATTAGTCACTAGTAACTGAATAAATATGTACCAGTGTCGATGTTCTATATTTTTTTATATTAGCAGTGTCAGCGTGTCTGTATCTATATTAATATGGCCGGTCACATCTGAGTTGTAAGATCAAAATCAATCTATTTATATTCGGTATTTTAAAAAAATCTAAATCATTATTGAAATCTCGTTTTTTCATTTTTATTACAAACAATCTAAATACGCAGTAATACCTGTTATTCCTCCACGAAGAGTGTCACGATCAATTCGTGAGATATTCACAGCAAATTCAGTTTTGTTGTTAGCGGTGTCGAGTAGTCCAAAATGTATGCTCTCGATACCATTGCTGTCGCTGGTTGCTTTTAGATTAAAACCACAAGTGCGATTTTTAAGACCTGTTTTGTACTTTGCACCCCACGCTTCTGTGTGATCATTTTCATTCCATTTGCTCATAGAAACCTCGAATGAATCTCCCCATCGCGCTATGGAACCGGTTGCACTTGATTTAAAAGAGGTACTATCTTTGCCAAGGTTGGTGTGACTACTGTGATTTGTTCCCATGGATTGTGTATTTTTGTTTTGGAAAAATATTGTTCATGCCATTGCCATGGATAACCGTGACTATATATGAGTGCATTTTGTGTTTGGGTTCTTCAATTTGTTGCTTCTTTTTTTTATTGAAAATTTAATATGAGTGTAGCATCATTTTACAAAAGATAGTGGAGAATCTCATGCTGAGAAGGTAAGAACAAGTAATGGGAAATCAAGGGATGTTATGGCTCCTGGGAGAATATAATCTTGTGACTTCTTTTGAGTAATATGATATGTTAGGTGCAGCGGGCCTAGACCTAATTATAATATAGTGGACCAGTCTTAAAATTTTGCGTATTCATTTTTAAATTTGTGACTTCTTTAAATGATACTAATCATCAGAAATTTAAGTACAGTTGTCAAGTCTCTAATTTGAACCACGTTTTAATTTGTGGTTGCGGTTACGATTGCAGTTGTAGGTTTTGCAACATTCGTTGATGGAATTGCGGCATGTTGCGGTGTGAATAATTATTGATAGGTTTTTGGAATACATGGCTGAGAGGGTGTTAAGGTTAAGATTTTTCATTATATATGAACATGATTGGAATTGAAAAGATTTGAACAAACAAAGCCGAAATTATGATCGCATACGTGATTTAAAATCACACGGCAAGTGCGATCCAATCCTAATATAGAGGCTACCACAACAATAATATTGCGGCTACAATTGCGGTTAGACATTGCAAAATAGTTCGAATCCAAAACATGATATTCAACTTAATACTTTTTAGTAGTGAGAAATTTTGTTCTATTTTTAAAACGAAAATTTAAATTATGGAGGATGTTGGAGCTTTCAGCGGAAATTCAGCTTATAACATGTAATATGAAATAAATTTTTCACAATACAATAACAATTATATATTGAATCTATTTTTGGGATTAAACAATTATATGTCTGACTCAACCTTAGTTAACATATATGCAAAATTTTCAAGTATGTATTTTTATAAGAGAGATATCAACCTTTGCCATTGTAAATACGCCAAGGAAATATGGGATGCTCTTGAAAAAATGTATGGAATCTCTCCAAGTATCAAACAAGAGAAGATGAACATACGAGGCAAAAAAGATAATGATATCCATCATAGATGTTTTTCTAAATTTAGAAAAATTGAAAATTTTGTGGGATATTGTATTACTAACAAATATCTAAGAATTAAAAATTGAAAGTTTTATCCAACTCTTAAATTAATAGGCGGGAGACTTCATCAATTTCAGGAAAAATCAAGAAGGAATGAGATTGTAGAGAACATGACCTAAATATTTCAACTACTCAAAGATGACAGAATCCAAACTGAAGAATCATCATTTTCATCTTACTCCTATCATACAACTAATATGTAATCCTTTGAAAGAATATACTCAGTAGTTGAATGATCTTTGGAAGATTCAACATCAAATGAAGGAACCTCATAGATAACTAATCTTGGAAGTACAAAAGAAGAATGATTCTCAACCCAATCTTAGGTTACAACCAACCTAAATTGAACATTATCAAATAAGTTTATATGGCACCCAAACAATGAATGATCATGTATACTTTGTTTATATATTTGCATAAAGGTTGAAGATGATGATCAATCTTAGTATGTGTTTATAGTTTCATCAAATCGAAAAGATGCGTGCATGATGTATTCATAGTGGTGCAAGTTGGAGGCAAAAGAGATCAAAAAATGTGGAAAAATGAAATTTTTTTGAAAAATAATAGTATGTGCCGACACATGTAAGTCATGGGTCGACCTATATTAACACATGCGTCGACCTGTAATAGGTTATGAGTCACCACAAGATTAGAAAAACTTTAGGTTTTAAAAAATGCAGAATATATGTCGACCTGAAACTTGTATATGTCGACACATAGAAAAAACTAGCTTCTTCAGTATGTGTCGAAGTGAAATGTTGCATGTGTCAACACATGTTTCCAAAGACTTTAGGCTACAACGCAGGAGTACATGTGTCGACCTGTATTCTGTATGTGTTGACCTGTACACTTGGTTTTTGAGCTAAAGATGATTTTTCAAGCATGAAACTTGTTTTCGATGTTATGTAATCCTTTTTTGATGCATGATATCTTTTTGAAATATGTTTTGAATGCATTCTAAGATCCCTAATGCATATGCACACTAAATGATTTGGAAACACCGTTCAATTTACATAAACGCTAAAGTTTTCTTAAGTTTTGACATCATGCAAAATATCTAGTGGGCAAGTTCACTCACAGTTTAATCACATCATAGATGTCATATGTACTATCATTTGTAACTCTTTTTACTTTTTTTTTACGGAAAAATGCTCAATTAATATCATTAATAAGAATTTATTGAATACATGTTGAAACATCGTTACAAATTTGAAATATAGCAAGAGATGGAGTCAGCTTTGCCAAAGCATGAGCTACTTCATTAGCTTTCCTCCTAACAAACTTAACATGAGAGTGGAGGTGGCAAACGACCATGCCCGTCTCATTTAGACTTAACAGGCCTAAAGCCTCCCCCGTGTCCACCTCGATAATAGGTGACAACCACTCTGTTCGAGCTATCACAAATTGTCCTTGTTCACCTCGTATACATACTCCTATTCCTACCTTGTTATAAGTCTAGGAGAAAAAACTTCTATATTTCATTTAAGACGACCTGTTGTAGGCTTACTCCATGTGTTGATCGAAGAAATTTTATTTTGGTTAGAACTTCTCAATTGGAGTTGTTATGCATTTCTCTATCCCATTAGCAAGAGGCATGATCACACATTGTTTTTACTGAATCTTCTGTGTAGTTCCATATATAATTATTTATACTCTTCCAAATGCTCCAAATAGTGGCCGAAAATAAGGCATGTTGGTCTTGATTTAGAACCTGAAAAAGAGAGAAAATTATAGATATAAAAGAAATATTAGCAATCATCGCATGTTGAATAGTGCCATAACCCAGTTAACTCCCAACACTCAATTTTTTTAGGATAGTAGAATACAAGATGCTTGTCATCTTCTAATCAATCTCAACACACTTCAAAATAATCCTGATATTGAATTCCTTCATCTATCAATCGCTTTCTTGTAGGTACGCATCTTCTACATAAAAGCTTCTAGTTCTCTTGAACCTTAATATGAGATGTATCAATAGCCTCTTCTATACAATAATGGTAAGCACTAAGAATAAAGTATATTCCAATCTTTTCAAACTTTCACACCCACTGCTACAAAAAGCACTTCTAACATCGGACGAGAAATGCATTTTACCTCGACAAAAGAATTGAGGTAACAAAGGGCGTCATGAAAAGTAATAACTTAACACCACGATTTTTAAAACACCGAGGTAAATGTTTCTTATGGCATGGGTTTGAACCCCAGTTTCTGCACTTTTATTATGCTAACGACTTTTTTATCCCGGTTTATCATAAAAACCAAGAGGTCATTAGTTCTTTTAATAAATTTTGCTACTGTGTTTACCATAATATTACATTTTTTAATAAAATTCATTACAGTGTTTACAAAGAATATTACATTAATTGTCCATGAAGATCATATGTTGGATCTTCAATTCCTTGATATTATGGACGAGATCAAATATTGGGAAACTCTTTCATGTACGGATCTTGCATGTATTTGTTTCTGGTGAAAAAAAAAGGTAAGATAATTAAAATCTATAATGAAAAATATTTTTGGTACAAATAAAAATTTAATAGAACAAACCTTGAACCCAGATGATTTTCTGCTCTTGCAATCCATCGAAGAGAACTTTTCCAAGTTTCCTTAGGTTTCATATATTTCATTTAGATTTCTAAAATCGTAAGAGAACTTATATAATGGACGTCTCTTAGGTTTCACGATGATCACTAATGGTGGATTCTTGAGCGTTTATAACCTTTAATTGGACGACAAAGATTTTCCTAAGGTCGTTGATTGAAAATAGTTAAAAAACACACTTAACTATCATCTCGGTTTTTAAAATAACTGAGGGGTTAGAGTAAAATAATTTTTTTTTATAAAAACGATAACATTGTTTACCCAGAATATGAAAAATACATTGTATGAAACAAATCTTCGCATTATATTAGATAGTTTATCCAAAATATTAAAATTACAGCATGAGCAGGTCCCATACAATATTTGTTGCATACAATGTATTTTTAATATTCTAGGTAAACAATATAACCATTTTTGTAAAAAAATATATATTTTACTCTAACTCCTTGGTTTTAAAACAAAACCGAGAGGTTAGAGTATTTTCTTTTTAAATGGTTACATTGTTTATCCATAATATATAAAATACATTGTATGCAAGAAATCTTCGCAGAATATCAAGATTGTTTACCCAGAATATTAAAAATACAGCATTACCGGGTCCCATACAAGATGTTATAGATTTGCACTTGAATGTCAGACCTGCCTTCACCAAAATTGATTGTTGATGCTATCATTATATTGCTTTCACTAGCGTATACAATTTGCATGCTTGTAATGCAGCCAACTTCTAATTAGGTGTTTGTTCAAAATATTGCAAAATGTTTTATCAGCACTTCAAATCCATCAGTAAAGACTTTTATGAATAAATTATAGTTGTTCAAAACCTTCAACAACAACAACAACAACAACAACAAAAACATCAACACCATTGTTTGAAATGGATTGCAAAAGCTGAAAAAATATTTTGTTCAAGGTAGAAGAACATTTTCTTTCACTTTGCAATCCATCCTAAGAAAATGATGCATTCAACAGTAAGGCTACAAATAAGATAGCATTACGTGGGATTCGAAGCATATCCTGAATGGTATATTGTAACGCCCGTTTTATTTTAATTATTTATTTTATGATGTGTGTTGTGGATTATTTGATAACTATGGGATTATTTGGTATTGTAGCGGCGGAAAATTTGAGATTAAGCCATTGATTAACTTAACTCGTAAAAAGCAATAGTCTCCACCGAACTTTATTGATTCCAAAAGAGGAAAGGCAAAAAAAACTCGAAAAAATCCACAAAAAGAAATCTGAGTAAGGGGGTTGGTTATGCAAGAGGAAGGTATTAGCACCCCCCACATCTGTGATACTCCACAGGAACCTTTTGAAAATCTGTGTTATGTTAAAATCATTTTTGTTTGCTAAAAAGAAAGAAATGAGAAAAGAAAATATTTACAAAAGTTTGCTCGGAAAGACATAACATCTTGTGCCTACATACCTCCTCAGTGCAATGGAGAAGTCATAGCATTTGTAGTTCTGCTCAAAAGTTTTGAAAAAGGTTTTATTGAAACAGTTTTAAAAGAGAAAGAGCGTGCAAGTGCATAAAATAGTTTAAAGAAGATCACATGACAAAAGTCAAGGTTTTATTATGAAAGGAGATTTGGAAATAGGTCGATGGCGATGCACGAAGCAATCGGCTTACAAAGAGTTGGTTGGGGGCTTGATATATGGACCAAGTAATGCGGGGGTGAACATTTTATTTAAAAAGAATATGGAAGAAGGAAATGAAAACATACAAGCTCATACAGGTAAAATCCATACAAACAAGCATACAAGTCCGACAGAATATCATAAGTAACTCAATCTCTATCCTATACTATATAATGTACTTTAAATTTTAGGCCCTTGGACACTTGAGGCCCTGTGTTGTGGGACTGGTTGCACATGCACATGGTCGGACATGAGTTTAATGATTAAAATACACTATTAGAGGGATTGAAGTACTTGATAATATATACATCCCAAGAGATAAAAGTACTTGGACCATAAGAAAAAATTTGGTAGGATGAGGTTTTCCTCTTAATAGACATATAACATATGTTTGCTGGAATACATAATTATGGGTGCATTTATGATATGTTCTACCTATATGAAAATGAAGTGGTGCCGTTTCATAGAGTTCAAGAGCTTGAATCTTAAATTCTTATGAAAAGGATATGAGACACAATGCCTTACTATATGCATGTGTCATATTGATGATTCGATCAATGATACCAAGATTTCATGTGTGAGTTATGCACGCTTGTTCTAATGAATAATTGATTCAAAGTTTGTATACCAATCTATTTGGAGATGAGTGAAAATTTAGCTTACTAAGTAATTGTTCAAATCGTTAGATACCTTTACCTCAACCATGAAATTTCTTGAATAATGGATTTAGATATATTTTGAAAATGGTGGGGGATTGTTGGAGAATTTACCAAAATATTTACTTGGTGTATAGTAATGATTAAATTTATGTTTTAATTAAAAATGGCTATGTGGTGTAGTGGTTGTGACTTTTGATATTAACTTAAAGGTAACAGGTTCAAATCTTGGTTTAATCATTTTTTGGATTTATTTGTTAAAATTGCAAAAATAAATTGAAAAAAGCTACGAAATCGAACCAAGGACCCCTAGGTTACATAGTGTGTGCGGACACCAATCGATACAAGTTTTTCTATAAATAGAGATACTTGTTAAACATTATATATATATATATATATATATATATATATATATATATATATATATATATATATATATATATATATATATATATATATATATATATATATATATATATATATAGGGGACGACTCAGGTGAGAACACTTGGTTATTATGAGAAATGAGAACAATGAATCACGACCATTAAATTTTAATTTTGTTGACTTTAATGGACTGGATTTATTTCTCTTTCTATGATCCTTAATATTTGTTTTAAATCAATATAGAAAGAGAAACCAATCCAGTTCATTAAAATCAACAAAATCAAAATTTAATGGTCATGATTCATTGTTCTCATTTCTCATAATAACCAAGTGTTCTCACTTGAGTCGTCCCCTATATATATATATATATATATATATATATATATATATATATATATATATATATATATATATATATATATATATATATATATATATATATATATATATATATATATATATATATATATATATATATATATATATATATATATATATATATATATAGACACACACACACACACACACGAAAACAATGTATTTCAAGAGCTAAAAATTATATCTAAGTCATTTCTTTATGGGTTAAATATACAAAGTCCCCTGTAATGTTAGCGAGATTAGGTTTATCCTGTAAAAAAACAAATTGGGATTCCCGCATTGTAATGTTAAAATTTTATGTCTTTAGCCTCCCAGTTGATCAAGTGACATAAAATCTTCAAATTTGTTTACGTGGCATGTCCACGTGAATTTTCTTTTAATTTTTATTAATTTTTAAAATTCCCGTGGAATTTTTAATTTTAATTTTTTTTGAATTTTTTATTAGAGGGTAAATCTAAATTCACTAACATTGTAGGGTGTAAAATACATTTTTTTTGTTTTGATAAGTTTTTACTAATTTTTTATCCATGTGAGTGTTTTAATAATTCGCTAACATTGAAGGGGTATTATATATATATATATATATATATATATATATATATATATATTAAATATAAAAATAATTATTAGAAAAAAATAATGTTCATGAGAGAATAATCGTCCCATGCTTACTATGAAAGTAATCTCATCCTTAGAATTAATTGAATATTGTCTGGATTGAAATCATTTTACTTCTAGTAATTTGTTCATGAAAGAAGCATATGCCTTCAAATCTATCAACTTTAAATTTCACACTTAGAAAAAGCACTTGTGGAATCCAATCATTCATCTCTAAGGTCTTCCTTGTTTGGAGACTTTGTCATAATAAAATACCTAATGATGATAACCTATGATTGAGAGACATGAATTGGAGCCCTCAATGTAAGGTGGTTATTCAAGGTGCAATTGTCTCCATTATTAATATTATCTGATACTCTTGTAATTAAGGAAAATTAATAAATAAACACTTGTTTCATTGGAAGAAACCTTTAAATTTAGTTCATGTTAAGGTCTCATTTAGAGGAAACATTACTAAAAAGTTTTCTAACTCCGCCATCAATGACTTTACCATCATCAAGAACTTCAATGTCAAAATTATGTATCCTAATTCTCCCTAAATTATACAGGTTTTGTGGAAAAACCTCCTTCACGTGGTTGGCTAAAATGCAACACTGGCGACTCTTTCTCCACGCAGTTGACTTCTTCTATAGATTAATCATGGACTTTAAAAGAGATTTTTTTCTATTGTTTTGTTGAGTTGGTGGACTACAAGTCCTTTTTCTCTAGCTTTATTGTTTGTAAAACTCTCCTTTCTTTCCTTGTCCATTTACTCATTTACAACAAGTTAGGAATGCCAGACCTTAGATTTGTTAACCTTTGAGAGGGTCAGGTTGGGTTCTGTCGTTTCCTTTTTTTCTTTTTCTCTTTCATGAGTTATGAGGTTCTTGACTTAAAAAAAATTACAATTAACTTAATGACATACTAATAAATAAGAATGTCATGACTTAGACTTCTTTTTATTAATTTTTTTCATTGCATATTTATTTAATGAGTATTCTTATTGATATTCATTGTTTATTATCAGACATTTCATATTTCTATTATTTATTAAATTTTATTATACACGATATTAATATTAGAGTTGTTATATTTTTCGGTTAATTATTAAATTAATTATTTTTAAGGTATAATATTTATATGTAAAACAAATAGATTAAAAAATAAATTGTCTTAAGTTATAATTAAATAAAAGAAAGCACTATTAGCATGACACTTAAGTTAAATGGAAGGTTTAAATTATAAATGATGTTAATATTTATTTAACCTTAAAAAATTCAAATAAATAATTATGATTATATTTAAAAAATAGTAAAAAATTCACGTGCACAAAAAAATTAATAAAATTTATCAAAAAAATGCATTTTATCCTCTGCAATATTAGCGAATTTTGATTTATCCCCCTCATAATTAAAAAAAAATTAAAAAAATTTCTAAGTCGATTTTTAAAAATAAATAAAAATTAAAAGAAAATCCACGTAAGCAAAATTGAAGATTTCATGTCACTTGGTCAACTGATAGACTAATCTTAACATTACAAAGGAAATTAATTTTTTTTACATGAGGTAAACCGAATCTTGCTAACATTACATAGAGTTTTGTATATTTAACCCCTTCTTTATTTTTCTAGTGCACGAAAATAAATGAGAAAATATCGTTGATCGATATGCTTAATGTGAATGTACCATTCATGTTTAGGTTTCCAAAGTATCCAGAAGGGAATTCGCCAGTTAATCCATTTACATCCAATTTATCTAAATTTGTGGGGACAAATGAAACCTAAAACTTATGTAAACACACGTTTTATAATTTATATTTTTGCAACTTTCATCGTCGTATTGTTTTCATCTTATTTTTATCCATATTTTAGAGCAGACCCCAACACAAAATCTAACAATAGTGCTACTCAATATATTTTAGAAACCCCAACACAAAGTCTAACAATAGTGCTACTCAATATATTTTACAAACCATTATTGATTAGTAGTATAGCACATGACATAGATCATGTTCCTTATAGCAACCATATGATCAAAATACACATACTTATTTATAGTTGTAGTTTATTTTTTGACGCATCAAAGTTACCTTCGATAAATCCACTATTTCCATGACCATTAAAAGTGCCACGATTATTAATAATACGACCACCGTAATTGTCTGAGGTGTGATACCTATTGCGATCGCCTGAGTTATCACCACTATTGACTTTTGCAGCAGAGAAATTTTGGCCACGGTTGCCATGGTTGTTAAATGAATTTGAAGTTCCATCGTTGAAGAATTTCGACCTATCTGCTGCTTCGTCAGCCTCAAGAAGTTTCATAAGGTTTTGAATCAAACGACTTGACATGTTGAGTTTCTAGCTTATTGCTAAACAGTTATTGTTGTTTACCTTATTATTTTTGAATTTGATTGGTTTAGAGTTATCGAGGAAGAAACTGAGCCAGCAATAGAAAGATGCAAAAGAGAGAATCTAATGCCCTGCTTGTAAATGAAGCTATGTAATGTGTTTTGGACCTCAATTTGGTTAAATAGTTGTACGACATACTTCTTCTGTTTCACAATGACTGTTGTTTTACTAAATAAAATTTGTTTCAAAATAAATATATTTTTACTTTTTAATAAAGTAATTTTAATTATTTTTTAAATTGTGTCATTTAATTATTATTACGTATACTATTTTTAATATATTTAAAAAATTAATTTAATAAAAATATTTAATCTTATAACAATGTTACACTACAAGAAGAAGGACCTACTGTGACACTCATTTATAGTGATGGTTCAATATTTGTCATTAAATATAACATTTACCTACAGTTTTACTCTATTACTAATATTTGTCACTAAATACAATTTTTACCTACGGCTTTGCTCTATCACTATTGTTTTATTAGACAAAAAAAACAAATAATTGATTTTTACTCTTAACCAAACAAAATTAACTTTATATTTTAAAACAATATTACTATTTTCATTAAAAATAATATAATTATTTATGATAACAAAAATTAAAATAAATTTTTTATTTTAAACAAAAACTAATTTTGCTCACAAAATGATTTTTAACAAAAATAAATTATAGACTGTAAAACAATTATTATAAATAAAAAATATTATTTTAATTTATTCTCACATAATAATTTTTACTTATTACTAAAATATCTTTCTATTTAATAACCTTTTTTCTTTTATTTATATATATTTGTACTTTTTTTCTTTTTATTTATATAACTTTATTTGAAAAACGAAAAATTAACACCAAAATCCAAAATTGTTCTTCACCTGAAATCGAAAATCGTTCTTTCCACCGAAATCGAAAATCGTTCTTCACCCTAAAATCGAAAATCGTTCTTCACCCTGAAATCGAAAATCGTTTTTCACTATGAAATCGAAAATTGTTCTTCACGCTGAAATTGAAAATCGTTCTTTACCCTCAAATTGAAAATCGTTCAATCACTGTTCCGTTGAATCATTTGATCACTTTGTTTGTTTTCCAATTCTGAAACTCATGTATTTTATCTTTCATTTTCATATTCAGATCTAGAATACATTGTGGATGTGGAACCAAAGACTGATCTATATCTTCAAGTTCAGGTAATTTTATATTTTGTACAAGATTCAGTATGTGAATGATAAAATTGATTTAAAGTTTCATATCTTTATCTTGTATTTTTAAATTATGACCTAGATATTTAAATCAAAATAGTGAAAAAACAGTAGTAAATCAATAGTTTTTTTATAATTAGGTTTATGAGATTTGTGTTGGTGGGAGCTTATAGTGATTAATATTAGTGTTCCTTTTAGTGTTTATTTATGATGGTTTCACAATCTCAGATCAAATTTGACTTGATATCATTTTGATAAACATTAGATTTGACTATGATTGATTTTACTTTTAAGTTCTGAGAGACTATGTTATAGTGTTATGTATAAGCATTTCTCCCATTGCTTTTGTAAACACATATGTGTTTGGCCATGTATATTCACTTGCTCTAGTAAATTCATTAAGATACAAAACCAAACATATTCAGCTTTTTGAATGTAAGAGAGAGAGAGAGAGAGAGAGAGAGAGAGAAAGAGAGAGAGAGAGAGAGAGAGAGAGAGAGAGAGAGAGAGAGAGAGAGAGAGACCATGTGCCATACCTAGAAATATTTAGCAGCACATATGTTATTTACAGTGGTTTGTAGCTCAATAGTGAAAATCAGGGCTTTAAATCAATAACTCAAATTGCTAGCAATAAGAACAATGTTGTTGTGTTTGAATTGTCTACCAATGTTATTGTTTTGTGTAAATGTGGATGAACCCATATTTTCTGCCTTGATATTATGCTGCATGCCCTCCTGAGTGTGTTCTACAGGTTGGGCACCACCACATTAAAGCTATGCCCTGGCATGCAGCCAAAATTGTCCAAATTTTTTGAATCTTATGCCACTAACATGAATAGAGCTTCTGCTGGATCAAGTTCTTCTGACTCTGGATCTGAAGTTTGATGTTTGGTTGTATCATGAATAGATCCAAGTTGCATTCTTTTATGAAGATGGCTAGTAACATTCTTCTCTTTTGATTTTATAGAAAGCTGATGATAGTGATGATATCATTGAAGTTATAATTAATATAGAGGACATTCCCCAAAATGACAATGAAAATGAAGATACAGAGGATGAGAGTGAATCAGACCTCTCATATTAATTTGTACATCAACATGGTAGATTTATTCTTGGGAGGAAAGGTATGTTTACTTATAAATCAAAGTTCAGCTAGATCTTGTTTTATATCTCATAAGTATTTATATTGCTTCAATGTTGATGCATGCTTAGATTAATTTTGATGACAAATATTCAATTCATTTCTCGCTCTCGTTCTCAATTGTTCCTTACTCTTGCTAGCTTCATCTATTTAGGTGATAATCATTAATCTCAATTATTGTGGTTTAGGTTGTGCTGAAACAGTTTGGGGCTGGGGATATGGAGGTTCAGATAATATGGTTACTGATGAGGCAGAGCTTCAGCAACTTTAGAAACTTGAGAAGTTTTATATTTCGACACGTGCGGGAAAGGTTACATGTTCTTCTCCACCAATCCTCTAATTTGGTTTGTGTTTCGTGTCTTAGAAGAGTAACTCACGCTTTCGCACTATCTCATCTCCGCACCAATGCCAACCTCTCTTTTCAAACCACCCTTACCTCTCATCTTCTCTCCCTTTCTAATTCTTCAGGTCTCTACCTTCTCCATCCATTTTAATTTTTTGCTGGCGTTCTATGTATGTTGATTCTGTTTGTTATTCCCATTATGTTGAATCGTTCAATGGGTAGTTTTTTATAAATTTAACTGTGGGGATTGAAAAACAAAGGCCATGAAATTGTTTGGGCATCGTAACAACGACCCAGTAGAGCCGTCTTATATTTTTGGAGGCCCTGTGTATATTACTAACAATTTAACCTTGACAAAACAAATAGAGACCTTATATAATCACATTTTAACTGTGACAAATATTTTATGAGATCCTATTTAGACAAGGTTTAAATGTGACAAATTTTGGGTCTAGTGAGGTAGCCTGCTTTGCACATCCTCACGGACGGCTCAACGACCCAGTTTCACATTGGTAATGCTATTGCTTTGTGTCGTGCAGATTCGAGTGCAAGCAATGCAGTACAAGCTTCAAAAAGAGAAGTTGATGGACTGCTCAAGGGAGTTGGGGAGAAAAGTGTAGCAATTGAAGTGAAGCATGTTATTGAGATGGTACTTTCTTGTTTTTCTATAATCAATATGAATTTCATTCTAGATTGTCACAAGCTTGCAACTCGGTTTCTTCTCCATGTGAAAGTTTGATATTCATTACCTTTGTCAAAAATTGAGGTCTGGTTGGGCCTTTGAGCCATTATTATATCTTTGTATGCTATGTATTCTATAAAACATCATTTGATCCCTGACTTGGTGGTTGTTGTCCATTCCATTTGATTTGTTGTAGGCTAGGCGAGCATCCTTAAAACGAGAGATTCTCCATACTAATTTTCTAACTCCTCTAGTGCTGAAGGAATCTATGCAAGTATTGGAAAAATTAGCGGATGTTAAATCATTTGGTGCAAGGAGGTTATCCACAGGTAATCATCATACAAGTGCTTTCCATTACCGTGATACATTAAAGTGCTTGCATTGTGTCTCACGTTGACACATAACGAATATATTCTCTAGGCTGAGCGATGCCGGATTTCTGTTGGACATCCAGATGAACTGACAAGTGATCCAAATGTTATTTCACCATTGAGGTAAATACTGTTATTTTTGTTACCGAAATTGCCAAACTCAACTCAACAATTATTGATGCTCCTACATACCTTTCTTAGTACTTACATAAAATTACTGTTTTCAGCATTACAGGGAACTTCTAGTTTGAACCTTGCTCCTACATAATTTTTGTCCGTGGAGTAGAAGGTTATATTGTTACTGGATCAAAGCAAGTTGAAATAGGTTAGTACTATTGGTTGGTGAAGTTGTCATAAAGTTTTGTTTTCAGTTAGTTTATAGAATTTAGTACATGATGGGCCTCTGGCACCGCTAGGGAGGGTAGAGTCTATGTATCATATGTGTTTGTTATATCTTATATTTCTGCATTTCTTCTATTCCATTATCTGTATTTCCATTTTTTAGCTGTATATTTTCTATGTAAGGGTGATAGTTTCAAAGAGTTAGTTCTCATTTTCTGTCTCAAGACTAATTCCTATCATATTATTATTATTCAGTTTCTAATTCTATACATGTTGTTTAATAGGAACAAAGTTGTAAGAAGATAGCAGGAAATATGGTGCATAAAATACATGTAGTTGAAAAAGATAGCTTTTGGTGCTTATGTTGAATCCTCTTGAATATTTTACTTGGTCATTGATTAGATTCATATAAAATAGTGGTCTTTCTAGTTATACTTATTCAAATAGAAAATAAGAAAATGTAGTTGAAATTCTTTGTTTCTATATTGAAATATTTGAATTTAATTGAAATTGATATAATAGTTTAATTTTAATATTAAGTTAATTTGTCATATTTAAATTGAAATAATAGAAAATGTATTGTAAAAAATTTTACCGAGTAATTGAATTTAAATATTATATTCAATTATAAAAAAAATTAATTTATAATTTTATTATATTTTGGTAAAATAAAAAATATTATTTAAAAGAGTTCTAGTGACACCTATTAAAACAAAAACTGTAGGTAAAAATAGAAATATTTGTAACACTAACATATGATATAGGTAAATATTTGTCCGTAGCTAGAAGCTATCGTGACACTTATTATACCGCAGCATTACAACCCCTGATAATTGACGCTAGGGGTGGGCGTCACTCAATGTCTGCAAGAGTTTTACCTACGAATTATTGACTTTTAGTGACACTTCTTGAGTGTCACAAAAAGTCAATTTTCTTGTAGTGTTATTACATTCTTTAATCTTATGCAAAAATCTTAAACAACAATCATAGGTGTATATTATTCGTCTTGGATCTTATATAAGTAATAGTTTTAGAGAAAATGGGTGATGCATTCAATCAATCACCATCATGTATTCCATGAAACTCTTTTACTTAAATTTTTTTTAATAACATGACAAATTGATGACTTTTAATTAGATGATAGTATAAAACTATTTTACACTATTAGTGTATACTCATTAAGCCATAATTTTAAATATTATATAACTTCTTGCTATTGTTTTGATCTGATTTGGATTTAAGGTGAATGTTGTAGTATCCTTCTAACATATGGATATGCTTCTGCAATATCCTGAGAGCATCAAGAAGTTTGTTACATACACTACAAGAAAATATCAATTTAGCTACCAAAATTTTGCTACATATTTATGTTCTAGCTAATTTGTAGTCTATTACACGTGCTTATACCACAAACAAAATTTTCATAGCCATTAGTTACATTTTAAAATGATTTAACAAATTATATTTTCAATTTTCTTATAAAAAGTCATTTGTTCAGTTTGACATTTAAAATAAAAATTGTGAGAGAATTTAAATAAAAATAACAAAAAGTCTTTTGTCACTTGCTTTTTTATTAAGGACTTTTTTTGTCATTGAAAAAACATGAACAAAAAAAATCTCAGGTCTAGGTATCTTTCCAATAGAAATCACTCAATCCCTCTTTCTCATTGAGCTCAATCCCTCTCGGTCTCAAACAATTTCTCTCAGCTTTAGAAGATTTGTGTCTTTCTCTGGCGCTCAATAAGTGATAAAGAAAAGTTGTTGGTGGTGGATGACGGTGCACTCTTGTTCTTCTGAAAATAATCGCTTATTCGGATAATCTCGCCGCACGTATACTTCGGAGCTCTGATAGTTGGAATCGGGATTGACTCTTCATTGTATATTTGATTGTGTTGTGCATCCTCGGTTGATTTTGGTATATGGAATTTGCGGTTATCAGCGATGGAAAAAATGAACGGGACTGGAAACGAAGGGTTTAACATCACGAATATGGAATGCATTAAAAGAGCATTTCATATTTCTGATTCTCTGATCTATACAATCACATTTCAATTTTTATTTGTTCTAAAGAACTGAGAGTGTGTCTAACAATATCATTAAATTGGATATGATTTTTAGGGTACCTGTTTCAGCTGTGTCTCGAAAGATAATCTCCATGATAATAAGTGAGGCAATGTCGTCGATGAAGGTGAAGGTGTGAAATCTCCAATTTATATATATCCCAGTCAGTTTGCATTTTTTATATTGGTTTGATTTATGTTCTATCCTTTAGTTTATCGAAACTGTGTGAAATCTCCAATTGCTATTTAGTTTTGATTATATGTTTGATGATTTCTGAATGTGTTCTGTTTTGTTTAGACCGTTCAACAAATTATGATGAATGATGATTCTGTTATTGTTTGAAAAGGAAATTTTGTTTCCGACCTTTAGAAGTATTTAATATTTTTGAAGGAATGGAAAAAGTATCTTATTTGGAAGATTATAAGTAGTAGGGCTTATTCATATAGAACTGTTCTATAAAATTGTGTTTCGATTGGATCCTATATTACTGTTTTATGGTTTATACATTATTTGTTAGTGTTATTTAGTTATCTTAAATGCCACGTGTAACAGCAGCGAATACTGCATTTAGAAGTATTTAATATTTTGAGAAGAAATCACAAAATGCAACTTATTTGGAAGATTATAAGTGCTTGTTCATATTGAATTGCTCTTTAAGACTATGTGTTGAACTGAATCTTTTATTAGTATTATCGTTCGTATGGTTTATACATTATTGCGGTTGTGATTATGTTATATTAAATGAGTCTATTACTTTCAGTGATTACTCTACTAAGAGTTTCTTCAATCTGTGAGTGAAAAATTCAAATCAAGAGTGAAAAGAATCCCCAATCTTTGTTGTTATTGTTGTTAATCTAACGAGCGACTCTGGGTTAATAAGTTCTAATCAAGCTTTTGGAATTTACATGAAGCATTATCAGTTTGATTTATTTTAAATTAATTTTTATTTGCTTGTTTTTATATCAAGTTACACATTCCTAATTGTAGCTTATTACTCCTAAAAATTGAACAGATTCAAAGAAAATTTAGCAACAGTCGGGTGAATCATGGTATGATTACCGAATTATCACATGTTTTTCTCTCCAATTATGTATCTATAAGGTCTCTTATGACACCTAATGCAGGAAAAGCCTTTATTTGGAGTGAACACTACAAACCTAGTTTTCTTTTTCTTTTTTTTATTTACTTATTTATTCTTCCAATAAATTTTGTTGTCTCTGAGTTGGAAATTTCTTATGTGTAATATGGAAGGTGATGGAAATGTGATATCAGATATTTCTTTAGAAAAAGTGTGTCATACAGAGAGAACTCTTCTACAAACTGCGGCGTGATTCACCACATCCGTCTTCTTCTCAAACGGATGTCTTGGTGTTTTTGAAAAGGCTTGCTAATATGCGCCAAAACTGATATTGTAGCATTGCTTCAATGCAAGAAATACAATCTTGGAATCATGGCATCTAGCCGAGGACTCGTTGATGGCCGTCTGATTATGCAGGTATTTGGTAAACCCTTCATTCGAGGATGTTACATTCTGATTGCTTGTATATATGAATTAATCTACGGCATAGAAACTTTTAATATTATTTGGGATTTCTTATTGATATTACTTATAAGAACTTATTTTTAAATGCTTAAGGTATGAGTGCTTAATAAAATTGTTTATTCAATCATACGACCATCAATGAGTCCTCTGCTAGATGCAATTCTTCAAATATAAACATTAACAACTTTGAGTTTCCAATTTTTCATGTATAGAAACTAGGCAAAATGATTTTTAATTGCTCTGTTTGTGGATCTTCTGGACATACAATTTCTGGTGACTTGGGTTTGTTAGATAAATTGATTCTAAATGCATATGCATGATACATTATCATTATGGAAAAGGTGAGTTTGTTTGAAGTAACTTAATTTATTCATATTTCATGTTTTGGATACCAATTACTATCACACTATTTGAATTTGGAAAGTTCCACATTTTCCTTAACAAAGAAAATTTTGTTTTGATAGAATATATAACCCTTGCTTATGTTTATCATGCAATATTTCAATGGCTTGCTGGAGATAGGTTTTTTAATCAAATTCTAATGCATTCTTTTCACTACTAAAGGTTATCCAGATATGGCCACAAGGTACCCTGCACACTAGTGTGCGTATAAAGAATTAAATTGCATAAAAGCTTTGATGTGATGCTTTTAGAAGTTATGCTAGAATTACATTGGATATTATACCACTGAGCTCAATTCGCCGAAAAACGAAAGTCAGGCCTATAACCCGGCTGCCAGGACCAGCGACAAAATTCTCCAGGTTTTCCTTTTCTCATTTCAAAGATTTCCTTTCCCTTCTCTTGTATAGCTCGTGATCGAAAACATAGATGTCAGTTTAAGTGTTAACATCTTGGCATTTTCATTCAGATTTAACCTAATTAAAATTTGCACTGAATTGAATTTTTCTCTGTAATTGCTATTTTTTGTGACAGTTTCATATTTGATGAATGGATGCACCATTATTAAGAAACCGCTCCACGCCGTCGGTATTCAATTTCTTCACCAATGTTGTTCATCGTTGCTCTTCTGGTTATTTCAATTTTTCATTTTTTTCAATTTTTTAAAATCAATTTTCAATGTATAATGTAGCTTCTAATTCTTTGGCGCAAGTTTGCGAACACCATTCCTGATGAGGCGCGTGAGAGTGATGTATTCTGACATAAACTCACAGATTGGAAGTTGCATGCCTCTCTCTATAATGAGAATCGGAACAAACATTCACAACATTGAGCTGAACCCAAGATAAGGCGAAAAGCTTGTCCGGGTAGCTGGAACCAATGCAGAGATCTTGAAGGAGCCCACATCGGTGTACTGTTGAGTTCAACTTCCGTCCGGGAACACTATGAGATTGTCGATGTAGGGTACACTATAAGGTTTGAATATCACTTTAATTGTAGATGCTTTTGACGCATTAGAATGGTGAGATCACTACATCTTATACATCTTATAATTGACTAATATTATTGATTTAGGCCTTACATTAATTTATGATGTACTGTTTTTTTTGTTATCTTAATGAGTAATGGATTAGACAATGAAGATATATAAATATGAAATTGTTTTTAAGGAGTCTTCTCACTCCTAATAATTAAGTATAAATTTAAATGAATGCTTAATCAAAAAATGAATAATTTTAATTTTTTATTTAAATCAATGCATAATTATCGATAATTACAATATCATCAAAAATTGTTTGAGATGAATATTTTTTTATAATTTATAGCCTAATTGGATTTTGATTAGAAAATTAAAAATCTAATACTTCTAATTTAGCTTGAGATTTGCTATGATAATTTTGTGGTGATAGTATAGGTGAATAGTTTGGAAACATAAATATAAGATTGGTAATTTGCTACAATTTAGTTTTGATTTAGCTATGAATTGTAAAAAATTAGTTTGAATTTTGCTAGGAAATTTCAGTCTAGATAATCTGCCTCTCAATCCAAGCTACGGCATATATGGTAGTTAATCTGTCTTTAATCTCTAGCTAACTCTATTTGATAGAGATTTGCTTCTAATTAGCTACGGTTTTGATCGTAGCTAGTTGTAGATTTTCTTGTTGTGATATTGGTAATTTTGTTACAGATGTTGGTAGCTAAAACAAAGAATCTGGATTGGCTCAATTGAGAAAAGGTTTAGAGTATAGATTCATGGTGAAGTGCTCGATGTCACGTCAACGGGCAAAAATACATTTCTCTATATCCACATTAGTTGTGCTTCAACCACAAGTCTTGAAAATATGTTACACATGAGTTGTGAAAAATTAATGATTGAAAAAACACAGTACTAGTATATTTTATTTACATATAAATGATTTGATATTGATAATAAATTTTAGATATACTCTATATTATAATATTATAAATTAGGATATAAAAATATTTGAGTTGAATAGAATAATTATAAAGGTTACATGTTAAGGATACTATCATTATAAAAAGTTAAATATAATAAAGTCATATTTAAAGTTTCAACATATTGAATACACGTATTTCAAAAAAATATTTCTATAAATAATTTATTAACTTGTGTCCTTCGGACACATGTTAGCTTTTTCCTAATTATAATTCTATAAAAATAGAGTTAAGATGAAAAGAATTATTCAAAATTAATAATAGATATGTCTCGTTCAAAAATTAAAAATGAATAATGGAATGGGGAAAGAGGTCTTAGAGCGGTGAATCAAATTTCTTATACGAATGAGAAGAAGTGGACCTACAATGTTAGTACTCTAATGGTCAATTCAGTTAGAGAGTGAAAAATAGTATGAGAGTGAGAATGAATTGAATACCTAAAATAACATGCTTATGTGTAATTTGACGCCTTATGTGGATGGTTGTCTGACTATACATCAACGATGGGATATATGATAGTGGGCGTGATCACGTATCGTTGGCATAAATGAGGGTACACTTGTTCGGTGTGACTTTTCTCTTTGTATTTGTTATTGGTCTTTTTTCGTGGGTCTTGTTGACGGTCCAGAACATGATAATTAGAAGCTCCACTTCCTTTGCTTTTTAGCATTGATTGATTTGGTCAATATAATTACTTAGTTATTAATATATACAGGCATGTTCCAACACCTAGTGCTATATTAGGTCTACTATTGCTATACCATTTACATTAGTTTACACAATACTCATTTATACAATGTGTCACTTATGCTAAACTCTTTTGATACTCCCCTAGAAACCCAAGGAGGAAGGGGAATAACTACTTTGACCTTGGTATAAAGATCATGAAAGTTGTATTTCGAAGAGGCTTTGTGAGTGTATTTGTGATTTAAGCATTGATTAAAACATGTTGGATCAACATCTTCGTGGCTATGACTCTTTGCTTTACAAAGTGTATATCAAATTCAATGTATTTAGTACGTGCATAGATGATTAAAGTGATGCATGCAACAGTTTGACAATGTTCAGACCATACCCAGATCTCCATCTCAGACTGCTTCTCACACCAATTCCTGTTGGGATCTCAATGACATCTTAGAGGATTGGAAGCATCATATGGTGCCAGAGGAGTATCGGTTGATGCAGGCATCCAGCAGTTGGCTTTGTGTAGAGGGATACGTGACATAGTTCTACACAGTTTCACACTCTATCATGACACTAGATGCTCCTAGACGTCCATCTAGACCAGCTCATGAGGAGATTTTAGAGAACAAACAGGTCCAGGATAACCATGTCACTGATGTTTTGTCGCTCTGTCAACGGATACAGTTGATTGGACATGAGGCTTTGGACTTAGGGATCATTGAAAGGGGTGGTCTTGAGACGGTGTCCATCATGGAGAGTGTGGTTAGCGAGGCAACGAGTCTGGTGGGATATAGGAGGCAGATGAGGGGCCAGCTATATGAGGATTAGGCATACGCAGTAGGCTATGTTATTTTTTTATTCCTGAACAATTTAAGAACAATTTATGTATTATATTTTACTATGTACGTTCAGAATAATATTTTGTGATTATTATCATTTTTTATTTCCTATCATTTTCCGTTTTCATTTTTTATTTATTATTGTTTTTTATTTCTTATCGTTTTTATTATCATTTTTATCATCGTTTCTTATCCAAACTTTGATGATTTAAAAAAAAAAATCACTATCAGGAGCTCTTTTGAAGGTGCATCTCCGAAACATTTGTTTAATCATTAAGGGTGCTTTTGTGATCTTCGAAGAGTATTTTTGAATTTTCAAAGATTTTTTTTCTCTCTCCGAGTTGTAAAATCCAAAACAATACTCGATTGCAGCCAACCAAAGTCGCTTAATATTTTTAACATCTTCCATGATTGGCAAAATCGATTTATCTACTTTTGTTTTATAAAAAACATACAAAATCAAAAGTAATATGTAGAGATTTCACGCAAAAGAAAATACTAGTAGCAACAATATATATTTAAACACATGGAGATTTATTTTAGCGACACTAGTGCCTCTATTTTGAGCCTCCTATACTGTATAGCATATCATCAACATACATCAAACAAACCATTGAAACTATTTATAGCTTCAATATCTTTATTACTTCCATATAGCATATTTAAGATCAGCGATACACATAATGTAATATAACTAAAACTTATAGTTCTTTGTGGATGCGTCAGAGTTACCTTCAGTATACCCTCCATTGCCATTACCATGGAAAGTACCACTGTTATTGACGGTGCGGTCACCAAGATTGTTGGTGGTGCGGAATTTCTTTCGGTCCCCAGAATTAGCACCGCTGTTGATATTGGCACCTGAGAAATTTTGGTCCCCACCACCATGGTTGTTAAATGCGTTAGCAGTACCATTGTTGGTGGTGTATGCTTCGGCTTCTTCAGCCTCAAGCATTGCGAGGAGGTTTTTCATCACACGAGATGACATTCTTAAAACCTTACTTGAAAATTGGTATGAAACCTTAGTGTTACTTGAGTTTTGATGGTGTTAATGTTGGAACCAAAACCTTATTATATAGATGTCAGGAAAGGAATGTGATGCTTTGTTTGTTCACGGGCGAAACTACGTAAGATATTGGTTCTTCTTTTATATAGAATATTGTTTCTCGTCACAACAATATTAAACACACGAGTTTATATTTTTGATTAAAAGCATATCAAGCCAAATGTTCATTCCTAATTTCCTATCCACTATTTTTTTCTGTAGATAAAGATTATTCCTATCGGCAATTTCGTTTTAATAGATAAGATTCATTATCAGCATCTGCATCTGTGTTTCAACAATAAGTCTTGGAATATATATCACTAGTGTTGTAACCGTAACAACTTCCATCCATGATGCTTAATTTGTAGACACGACAACAAAATAGTTCGATGGTTCCAACCTGCTGCATTCATTGTTAAATTGTAATTTGTAACAGTTCTATCTAATACTGTTTTTTTTTCTGGAGATAAAATGCACTAGTTATAGGGTCTGTTTAAAATGATTTTTATATTGTTACATAATTTTGTATATAAAACTTTTTTTTATAACAGTTTCAAATGAAAATAAACAAATCCGAATATAAACATGACATGGGAATTGATCTTATTCATTTAGTTGTTTCGTTCTCCACAGCATCTCCAATGGTGCAACCCATTTTTGGGTTCTTTATGGGTCCCACTAGCCACATCATCTTAAAATAATTTTTATAATTTTTATTTTAATTGTATAATTCTAAAAAGTTATTATTGGGCCCACAACTTTACCTCATAAACTAATTTGATTGGGTACCACAATTTTTTCATAGTTGCATTGCAATGCAATGGTACTATGATGTGGCATGTCTAGGTGGAGAACTTATTAGAAGGAACTACCATTGGAGATGGTCTTAGTATTTGGAGATGTCATATCTGGATTGCATTTTATTTCCCTTTTTCGTGAGGCAGTACACCAAAAATATCTTAAGAGCATTTTGTTAATAATTTGAGAAAATAGAAGTTTTACAATTGTTTTGAGAAATATTTCATAAACTAAAACAATAATAAAAATAAGTGAAATTTTTTTGAGAAATATTTTATAAACTAAAGCAATAATAAATATAAGTGAAGTTTAATAGTGATAGAATTTTTTTGCAGTTAAACTGTAACTATTCTAACGACATGAATATCAATCAACAACATTTGGAAGATAAAAGCACCATCTAAAATTCCGTTTTTTGGTTGGCGCGGTTCTTTCATAATAGAATAGCTACAAAAGAATAATTGGTCAAGAGGGGATCTTTGGGGAGAAAGTAGTAATTTGCTTTGTGTTATTTGTGTATCAGAACAAAAATCTTTATCGCATTTGTTTAAGGATTGCGTGGTAACTTTGAGAATTTGGAGGAAGGTGTTTGAATGGATAGCCCCTATTAAGGAATTGTCTTTGGAGGAGTTTGTGGATTTCTTTTATTATGGCGATAAGGTGAAGTGCAAGAAAAAGAGGACCACTATGGCGGTAATTTGGTTAGTCACGGTTTGGAGCTTGTGGCTAAAGCGCAATGCGATCATTTTCAAGAATGAGATTTTTAGTGTTACAGAATGTATGTCGGAGATTGTTCTTTTTTCTTGGAAATGACTTTTGTCTTTCTACAAGTTAGTGGATAATTGTAATCTTCATTCTTGGAATATCCTTCCGCTCATCTGTTTCGAGTAGTTGGAGTTTTCCGCTTTGTTCTTGGGCGGAGTATCCCTTATACTCCTTTGTTTAATTCCATAGCCTATTAAAAAAACAATTTTACATATTTTATTCATTAACACATATTATCATTTATCCTTCAATAACATATTGTTTGTCTAAATTAATGTCACGATATCAATTAAATTGTATATCGAGTATCTCTCAACCTAATAAGCAATATAATCACATTAAAATTTATTAGTTTAAGTGAATATAAAATTTAAATCTATCTCTAGAATTTAACTTTTAGTAAATTATTAAATCTAAACTTAAATAGCGCTGATGTTATAAGGGATACTTCGCCCGAATACAAACAGGAAAAATCCTACCTCCTAAAATATAGAAGATATAATGTATTCCAAACATAAAAGTTTCATAAGTTTATGATTTTACAAAATGAACATAAACACATCCAGGCTAACAACACTATCTCCGTCATACACTCTTCGAAACTAAAAACATCCCTTTTAAAAATAATAGCATTTCGCTTCAACCAAATACACCAAGTTGTAGCTATAGCCATATTACCATTATAATGGTCCTATTATCACCACATTTCACCTTCTCATCATAGGCAAAATACCCAACAAACTCCCCCAAGATTAACTCCTCTATGGCACCAATCCACTTAAACACCTTCATCCAAACGATACCGACACACGAACAAAGACCCAAAAGGTGTTGAAGATTTCCCTCTTCCGACAAACAGAAAACACACTTCAAGTCTATACTTTCCGATAATATTCCCCTATTAAACAATTAATGATCAATTTATGACTAGGCATAAGTCAGTATCCTTGGCTAAACCTAAGAGTTATTCTTAACAACATTAGATTCAAAAACATGATCTAGTAAAACAAGCATTATAACAAAATTAAGAACAATAAAAGAATAGCTAAAACGGGTATAAAGGCATGATGACAAGTAATACATATATATCATAATATTGTTAGGGTTGATTGTATGTCTAATGTTGTCTAAATTCTTAAATAAAGAAGGAAGTTAAAAAGTAGCTATTTGAGAAGTCCCACATTGCTTAGTGTGGTGAAGCAAGGGGGAGACCAAGGCTATATATTGGACCTAAGTTCTTTGTTTTTAGATACACTAGTCAAAAAGCACTTTAAACTTATATTTGGTTTTCTTTGTTCTCTTATGCTCTTGTATTAGAGTGTTGTGAGATTTAGTTTAACTATTTGCTTTGTAAGAGTGTGGGTGTACTAGGGGATTGGGGTGAGATAGAGAAGTCTATGTGTTGTAAAATTTTCACATAGTAATAATTCTCTTGTTGTCTATTTAGACAACGGTTGTGGTTTTTCTCCGGTTTTGGATTTTCCACGTTATATTCTTGTGTTATTGGTTGTGTTCTGTTTATTTTTTTCTTCAGCTGTGTTATTCCCAACAGTGGTATCAGAGCTTCGGCTCGATGAGATATCACAATTCTTAGTATTCTCTGTGGTCGCATCATTGTCTGATCTTCCACATAAGAAAAGAATTGTGATATTGTGAAGGTGCTGAAGAAGGGGTGGTATTGTGAAAGTGTTGTTTAGGGAGGTTCTGGCTAAGGAAAGAATTAGTATTTAAGTGTGTCCGTTGTGACCCACCTCTCTTTCGTGGGAACCTACTTGGTGCACGGTTTGCCGTCTGCATGTAACTACTATGTCTTATTCAAGTGCTATGAAGTTTGACATAGAGAAGCTTGATGGAAGAATCAACTTTGTCTTGTGGAATGTACAAGTCAAGGATGTGATGATACAATCAGGATTACACAAGGCGCTAAAAGGAAACACTTCCAACATGGAGGCTGACAAGTGGGAGGAGCTAGATTTGAGAGTTGCAAGTGCAATTCGTTTGTGTTTGGAAAAGAATGTTCTCGCGAATGTGCATAATCTTTCATCAGCCAAGGAACTCTGGGAAAGGCTCGAAGGGTTATATCAAGCAAAGGACATCTCAAATCGTTTGTTGCTAAAGGAGAAATTCCATACTTTGCGCATGGATGAGGGTACAAAAATCTCAGATCATCTTAGTACTTTAAATAATATTGTTTATGAGCTTGAATCTATTAAAGTTGAGATTGGTGATGAAGATAAAAGCGTTAAGGCTTATTTTTTCCCTTCCACCTTCTTATATTCATCTCAAACCTGTTTTGATGTATGGGAAAGAAAACTTGAGTTTTGAAGAAGTTGCAACTAAAATTATTTCTGAAGAAAGGAGGATGAAAAGTGATGAAAGTACTTCATCAAACTCGGCGTTGGTAACTAGAAGTGGGGCTAATGGGAAGAAGATCCATGCAAATAATATGGTGTGCTGGAAGTGTAGAAAGTATGGGCATTTAAAGAGAAATTGTCCAGGTGGAGCAGTATCTGAAAAAGACTCTGAGGCAAGTGCTAGCAACGTCTCCCTTATTTTGGGAGATGATGGGGATCCTTTTTAGAAGATAAGGTGTGTCCTTATGGTATTTCCTCTATACCATGCAAAAGGATAAATCATTGCTAGCGGATTCTGAACAACACACGGGCATTGGTTGGCATTGATGCAAGGTGTGTGGTGAGATGTATCGATGGATGAAGAACTTCCTAAAAGCCAACATGGGAGTTGCACCATAATCTTTCAGCAAGGTTTCGACGTGAAGAAAAGTTCTTGGGATGATAGTTTCAAGTGTAGTGTACTCTTTATGGTGGAGTATGATAATTTGATTTGTCGGTATAGACAATGAGAATTATGATTTTCGGTGTAGACAATGAAGATTTAAGACCATTACAATCAAGGTGGAGATTGTTGGGGTTGATTGTATGTCTAATGTTACCTAAATTCTTAAATAAAGAAGGAAGTTAAAAAGTAGCTATTTGAGAAGTCTCACATTGCATAGTGTGGTGAAGCAAGTGGGAGACCAAGGCTATATATTGGATCTAAGTTCTTTGTTTTTAGATACACTAGTCAAAAAGTACTTTAAGCTTATATTTGGTTTTCTTTGTTCTCTTATGCCCTTGTATTAGACTGTTGTGAGATTTAGTTTAAATATTTGCTTTGTAAGAGTGTGGGTGTACTAAGGGATTGGGGTGAGAGTTGAGAAGTCTATGTGTTGTAAAATTTTCACATAGTAATAATTCTCTGGTTGTCTATGTAGACAACGGTCGTGGTTTTTCTCTGGTTTTGGAGTTTCCACGTTATATTCTTGTGTTATTGGTTGTGTTCTATTTTTTTCTTCAGCTGTGTTATTTCCCAACAAATATAGAGTGAAAAATAACCTGATTATATAAGAACTTGCCTACTGATATCGATGGTATCAATACAAAAACTTTGATGAACGACATCGAACAATCTCTCAATTCTTTGCTAAATTTATTTTAATCTGGCTACGGAGTTATAGAGCTCTATCTTTCACTACTACGGAAAAGTGAATTGGAATTTGGTTTGTTTACCTTTCAAAAAAGGTGGATTAGGATTAAAAAGAATCGAAGATTTTAATTTGGCTCTATTCCTTAAATGGAGATGGAGAATTTTACTTGGATCAGATGATTTAAGGGTTAGAATTTTGAAGGCGTGGTATGGAGATATAATGTTGCAGATGTCATATTTTAAGGGATATAAATATGGAAGGGAGTCCAAATCATCTTGGTGGATGGATTTTCTTTCTGTTCCGAAAAAAGTACCCCGAGCTCTTGTTTCTTAAATATTGCAGGTTTTACAATGGTAAGGGATTTACTACTTATTTTTGGCATGCCACTTGGATCGGCCAGTGCAGTTTGAAAGAGGTTTTCCCGGTTTTGTTTTTTGTTTTGCGATTACAAAATGTGCGGTGGCTGGAATGGACGGTTGGTCGGAGCGGGTTTGGTCTTGGGGCGACTTCTGGATCTCGTATCAGTTGTTGCCCACAGTAGCAGAGGTTCTGTTGGAGTTGCGGCAGCTGTTCCTAGCGGCAGTTCCGTCGACACAAGGAATGGACATAATTGTTTGGAGTATCGACAACGAAGGAGGATACTCTGTAAGTTCTCTTTATCTTTTGACAGGAAGTTTTCATATTCCTTATGGTCCTACCAATCATGTTGATTTGGAAAATGGAGGTTCCTTTCAAAATTAAAGCGTTTTCTTGGAGATGTTTTTTAATAGACTTCCGACGAGAGATTTATTAAGGATTAGAGGTATTGTCCTTCCTCTAGTGATCTTAACTGTGTGTTCTGATCATCTGTGTCGGAGTCTCTGGCCTACTCTCTTTTAAATTGCAACATATCTTATTTGGTTTGGAAAGAGGTGGTTTTGATTGGGTTACTGTTTAGCAGGGGTGATAGCTTCAATGATGATTTTTTTGAAGTGGTTTTCTTTTTGTAAGTCAAAAAAAGTGAAGTCCGGTATAGAAGGTTGCATTTGGATGGCGGTTAGCTGAAATTATTGGATTATTAAGAATGAACGATGGAATGTTCTAGAGATCATTTGGACTGTTAAGCTAACGGTTTGGACGTGGTCTTTCATAGGAGAAATTAGTCACCTCAATTGCAATTTGTACGAGTTTAGCAAAGATCATTTATTTTATTTGTCTTAAGTGTCAATTGGCCACTAATCTTTTCGTTTTGTCGAGGTTTCTCACCTTGTTATAATCGGGATTGAGTACCCTTTGTACTCCTATGAATATATCTTTCTTAAAAAAATCAAAATCCAAAGAAATATGAAGAGATTTCACGCCAAAAGAAAATACTAATAGCAACCATTAAAATATGGAGATTTATTATAGCGACACCAGTGCCTTTATTTTAAACCTCCTATACATCAACATACATCAATTGAAACTATATATAGCTTCAATTTCATTATTACTTGTTTATAGCATATTTAAGATCACATATACATATAATATAACTAAACCTTATAGTTCACTGTGGATGCGTCAGAGTTACCCTCAGTATACCCTCCATTGCCATTACCATGGAAAGTACCACTGTTATTGACGATGCGGTCACCATGATTGTTGGTGGTGCGGAATTTCTTTCGGTCCCCAGAATTTGCACCGCTGTTGATATTGGCACCTGAGAAATTTTGGTTCCCGCCATGGTTGTTAAATGCGTTGGCAGTACCATTGTTGGTGGTGTATTTCGATGCTTCGGCTTCTTCAGCCTCAAGCATTGCGAGGAGGTTTTTCATCACACGAGATGACATTCTTAAAACCTTACTTGAAAATTGCTATGAAACTTAAGTGTTTTTTGTATTTGGATGGTGTTAATTTTTCAACCAAAACCTGATTATATAGATGTCAGGAAAGGAATATGATGCTTTTGTTTGTTCATTAGCGAAACAACGAAAGATATTGGTTCTTCTTTAATATAGAATAATGTTTCTCGTCACAACAATATTAAACACATGTTCAGTTTATATTTTTGATTAAAAGCATATCAAGCCAAAAATGTTTATTCTTATCCATAATTTTTTCTGTAGATAAAAATTATTCCTATTGGCAAATTTGTTTACTAATAGATAAGATTCACAAGTGTTGTAACCGCAACAACTTGATCCATGATGCTAATTTGTAGAAACGACAACAAAAGTTTTCGTCTTTCTTAGCAGATTATGGTATGGCAAGGCCTGATTAACAAACCAGAATATAAACTTGACATGGCAATTAGTAATTCATTTAGTTGTTTTGTTCTTCACTTAATATTTAGAGATGTCATTTCGATAAAAAAACCTAACAATTATCTGGATTGCATTTTATTTCCCATTTTGTGAGGTAGTACACCAAAAATATCTTAAGAGCAATTATTAATTTTTTTTTTAAGCAAGATGGAATTAATAGGAGAACTAAGGGTTCTCAAGTCTGATTACACGAAAGGCGGAAACAAAAAACAAAACGACCGCCGAAAAGAAATTACAAACCAAATATAGTTATGAGAGGAAATACAATGGATCTTTTGTAAACTCATAGAAACTATATATTGGGTGCGTAATTTCTCAAAAAAACGACCACTTCCATAACAAAGACTTAATATTCCAAACCGTATTATCAACATCCCACCCTTCGTTGCGGAAGCAAAAACCGTTCCTAGTTAACCAAAAAATCCACAATATAGCTAACCATATTATACCACATCTACCTTCTTTAACTTTCTTTTTTTTTACAAAAGAGGTACCAATCCATGAAACTTTGTAAGCAATCTTCTTCCAAACCGGTCACCGGCTTTCCAACCCAAACCTTTATCTCTCTCCAAACCACTCTCGTCTTGTCGCACTTGAAAAAAGAATGATCACAACTCTCCGGAATAATACCACAAAAAGCACACATAGAATTCTCTATCGACAAAGAAATACCCCTAAACATCAATAAATCCTTTGTTGGAAGCCTATTAATAAATAGCCTCCAACCAAAAACCTTAATTTTGAAAGGCACAAGAACCTTCCAAATTAAATCCTTCGCTTCGTCAAATCTATTAGGAGGACCCAACGGATACGTATACCCGACCATAAAATCATAGCAAGAAGCAACGGAAAACGAAACTCCCCCGGAATCACACCACTCCACCTTGTCTCTCCCTTCCAAAAAAACATTACGGCCTAACAACAAAGCATGAAGCGAGGTATGCTCCGCCACCACCAAACGCTCGGTATCATCACCCAAAACAACACCAAAATTCCCCCACTTCCAAACACCATCAACCCAACCACCCATACTAGCCACCGCCATCCGTCTCAAACTAGAAACCAAAAACAACTTCGGAAAAAGTTCCTTCAAAAAATGATTATCCACCCAACGAGATTCCCAAAATGGGGTGATAAATCCATTCCCAACCCCAAACCTACTATTCAACTCTATCGGGTCTTCCACCGACAATTTGCCAATAGAAATCAAATCTTTCCACCACACCGAAGAAGAAGAAGAAGAAGAAATAGTAGTAAGAGGAGAAGACATACCTCCACAAAAGGAATCATAACCAAATCACCATACCGAGCTATTAGTAATTTGTACCAAGGCGCTTCTCCCCCTTCTAAAATCCTCCACCGCCATTTATTGAGGAGAGCAAGGTTGAAAACACCGACATCTCTAATTCCAAGGCCACCTTTAGAGGTCGGAAGACAAACATTCTTCCAACTAACCCAGTGAATCTTCCTTCTCTCTCCCAAACCCCCACCCCATAAGAAATTATTTTGGATCCTCTCCACTTCCTTAACCACCGAAGAAGGCATCTTGAAGAACGACATAGTGAAAATAGAAAGAGAACTAAGAACCGATTTCACTAAAGTGATTCTTCCTCCTAAGCTTAAGAATCGGTTTTTCCAACCCGATAACCTCCTTCTAATCTTGGAAACAAGATGAATCCAAGACTCCTTTTTCCACAGATTACAACCCACCTTAATACCAAGAAAAGTAAAAGAACTCCCTTCCACTTTGCAAGACAAAACATACGAAGCGGCCTCCAAAAAATTTGCGCTCACATTTATACCGATCAACTTACTTTTGTGATAGTTGATACCAAGAGCAATTGTTAATAAATTGAGAAAATAGATGTTTTACGAATGTTTTAAGAAAAATGTTGTATACATGCATGAATACGATCAAAATTAGATATTTTAGCCATCAATCCATATTATTAATTTATTAGCTATCCCTTCACAATATAATTTTTATCTAAAATAATGTAACGATATCTATCAAATTGTATTTTTGACTATCTCTCAACCTAATAAGCAATATGATCACATTAAGATTTGTTAGTTTATTTGAATATCAAATCTAGAGTTTAGCTTTTAGTAAACTATTAGGTCTAAACTAAAAATGTGCTTATCTTAAGTGGTCTAAAGTCACAAATCATGTTATGAATGATCAAGTTATGTTTAGGCATATTAGTACTGTAACATCCCGATTTATTATACTCCCTCCGGTCCCATTTATAAGAAAATATTCTCTTTTTAGATACATTGAATAAATAATGTATCTGGACAACATACTGTCTAAATACATTATTTATTCAATCTAACTAAAAAAAGAATCTTTTCTTATAAATAGGACCGGAGGTAGTATTAAATAATTATTTTAGTAATAGTTATTTATTTAATTATCATGTGATGTGATAATTATTTAATTGTGTGTTATTGTGTTAATTATGCTATTTGGATTATTAGGTGGATAATATAATAATTCAATTGGGCCTAATTGTCAGAAGTAGTAGTAATAAGGGGGTGAGAGTGACTAAATCCATTTAATCAAATAAGATAGTAAGAGTAGAGATTAAGTTAGTCTCATAACTCTCATTTGGAGAAAGAGAAGGAGAGAACAAGAGAAGAAGATAATAGAGAAAAGAGAAGGAAAACCTAGAAGAAGAAGAATCTTCAAGAGGCAAGGGGGAGAATCTATGTTATTACGGGTGTATATGGTATACAATGGGTAAATTACATGTTAGCTGTTCTTCATCTCACTTTCTCATAACTTTGTATGTTAGGATTTATGTAATCTATGGAAAATGAATGAATAATCATGTTTTGTTGTTGTGTTGATAACCCATGACAGAACCATGATTAAGAACCTATCTATGTATGATTAATGGCTGTTTGGAGATGTTTAATTGGTTTAAAACGAGTTTTTAAAAGTTATGTCTAAATGAGGATTTTTTTCCAAACATCGCAGAGGGCGCTTAGCGCAGTGGGCCTTTTAGCGCGCTCTTGAAAATGACGAAAGCCATATTACAGAAGGTAGCGCGCTTAGCGCAACACAAGGGCGCTTAGCACGGGTTCCTGAATTGAAAATTAATATATTTTTTTTGAAAAATGATTTCTGAATAGGAAAGCTTATATTTTATTATAATTTATGAGAATTTTCTAGAAATTACTATGCACGTTTGGGTAGGTTTAAAAGGTATTTTCTGTGAAACTTAACTTTGTGAATTCTTGTGTTTTTATGCTTGACTTTGACGAATTATGGAGAATAACATTGAGTGGCTTATACGCTATGTGTTAGGAATAATCGATAAATACTATGTGAATGAGTTATTAATAATGTATGTATATTGTGCAATGTTTTAGTGGATAATTCGAGGTGTGTGAATTATTGTGATATGCTTGGGTAATTAAGGTTGTGTGATAATCTTAATGCATATAATGTGAGTCTTGTTACACATGCATTCATGGGGAGATTGTACTCTGGTTGTGGCTTTGATCCTAGTGTGAAAAAGGAAGTGGTGAACTATATGTTCATATTGTTTGCTTGGATCCTAGTCTGAATCGGGAGCGTGGCTTTGATTCTAGAAATAAATTGAAAGCAAGGTGAGCTCGATGTTCACGATGGTACCACATGCATGAGTCGCATTAAATTGTATTGGAGTCACATTGGTTGCTATGTGATGTGATTGAATTTGATGTGTGCTAGTGCTTATGTGATAATTGGAACTTGCTATTTTGGTTGAATATCAATGACAATTGTGTATGTGTGATAATTGTAGAACTCTTATGATTATGAAGTGTGATGAATTGTTGGATATTTATGTGCTATATTCATAGTTCATATTATATACGTTTATAATGATGTGAATGCTCACCCTTCCATTGTAATGATGTTCTATGCAACATCGCGCAGGTACCGAAGAATAGTTGTGCTTGCATGAGGATTAATCGAGGAGCTTATCCATTCATTTCGCTTGTTTTAGGTAGTGAGTCGATGCTCTGGTCATGTAACACAGGGGGGGTATTTGAACTCATGTTTTGTTGCTAGGAGATATTGTTATGTTCTTTTATTTGACATTGTATTTGGATATATTATGTTAAATGGCCTTGGTGTCGATGTTTGAATTTCATATGACTTATTAATGAGATGATATTGTCATTATGCTGGTAGATGATCGTAGTATGGGATATGATCATTGAAATTTTTTCGAGAAATAAATATTCCGTTGCGATATGCATATTTGAGAGAACATGAAGTTTAATATGTGTTATAAATATGATCAGAGGTATGTTTATGTATTATGTTGGTTGGTTTCCATTGTTGTGGAAACGACATGTGGAACCTTTTATTGTATGCATGCTATCTTACTTTGTTTCTATATTTAATTATTTAGAGTTACGAAAGGGGTGATACATAAGTGGTATTAGAGCATGGTTGACCAGTTGGTCAAGGTTATTGATGTCTTTACTCTCATTGTATTTGATTTGTGTATCTAACACGATCAATACTGTTTGTGTGTTGGTTGTTGGATGTCCTAGGACAATGGTTGCAGGGAGGAATAAAGATGTTATTGTTGAGGCATTGACGATGTTGGCTGGTGCTATTGGGCAAGTGCCGCAGGCGAATACTGGTAATAGAGAGGAGAATGAGTTCTGTACTTTGGGACACTTCTGAAGGAACAATCCGCCAATCTTTGAAGGAGAACATGAACCTGATAAGGCACAAGCATGGTTGAAAGTAATTGATAAGATATTTCGATTCATGAATTGTACTGATGTGCAGAAGGTACAGTTTGCACTCACATGCTAGAGAAGGAGGCTGAGGATTGGTGGGGTAATATGGTGTAGAGATTCAATGAGGATGGAATGGAAGTCACTTGGGCTCTTTTCCGTGACGCATTTTTGGAAAACTATTTTCTAGAAGACGTGCGTGGAAAGAAATAAGTGGAATTTATGGAGTTGAAGCAAGGGAATGGAACGGTAGTGGAGTATACTGCAAAATTCCAAGAGTTGATTAAGTATTGTCCTTATTAAAATACTATGAAAGTGGAGAGGTCTAAGTGTTTGAAGTTTGTGAATGGTATGAGGCATGATATCAAGAAGGCTATTGGTTACCAATAGATTACTCGTTTTATAGAGTTGGTTAACAAGAGTCGGATTTATGATAAGGATAGTAGGGATAATGCTTCTCACTACAAGTTTTCAAATGATGGGAAAGGACAATATTGTGGGAAACCGTATGATGATAAGAAGAAACAGAAAACTCGTTATGGCGGGAAGTCAAGTGGGGGTAGAGATAGTACTCTGATTAAGTGCTTCAAGTGTGGTGTTGAAGGACATCGTGCTTTTGAGTGCAACAAATAATTTAGGAAGTGTTTTAAGTTTGGCAAGCCAGGTCACAAAGCGGTTGATTGTAGAGTTGGTGCGGGTCTGACTTGCTACAACTGGGGTGATCAAGGGCACATTATTACCAAGTGTGATAAGCCAAAGAAGGAGCAAGTGAAATGGAACGTGTTTTCATTGTTTGGTTCCGAGACCATTGTTTAGGATAGGCTAATCCGAGGTACGTGCTTTATTAATGGTACACCTTTGATTGCTATTATTGATATTGATGCAACACATTCTTTCATTTCTTTGGATTATGCTATGAGATTGAATCTTGGGTTGTCTGATATGCGTGGACGTATGGTTATTGATACTTCTGCTATGGCTTCAGTGTCTACTTCTTTTGTGTGTTTGGATTGTCCGTTGAGTATCTTTGGTAGAGATTTCGGAATTGATTTAGTTTTCCTTCCTTTAGATTAACTTGATGTGATTTTGAGTATGAACTGGTTGGAGTTTAATCATGTTTATATCAACTGTTTTGATAAGACAGTTATTTTTTCCGGAACTGATGTTGAGGAGGAATTTTTTTTGTCTTCCAAGCAAGTGGATGAGTCTGTGCAAGATGGTGCGATCTTGCTTATGTTATTGACAACTTTAGATGTCCATGAGAAGAAGACGATTAATGAATTACCGATAGTCCATGACTTTGCGGAGGTATTTCCTGAGAATGTAAGTGAATTACCGTCGGAACATGAAGTGGATTTTTCGATTAATTTAGTTCCTAAAACTATTTCTGTATCGATGGCTCCATATCGAATGTCAGCTTCTGAGTTGAAAGTGTTGAAGAGTCAAGTTGAGGATTTACTTATAAAATATTTATTCGTCCAATGTGTCGTTATGGGGTGCGCCTATTTTTTTATTAAGAAAAAGGAAGGTTCTATGAGGTTGTGTGTTGAATATAGGCAACTGAACAACATGACTAATAAGAACAAGTACCCACTTCCGAGGATTCATAATTTGATGGATTAGTTGGTGGGTGCAAGTATGTTTAGTAAGATAGATTTGAGATCTGGGTATCATCAGATTTGTGTGAAGGTCGAGGATATTCAAAAAACTATTTTTAAAATGAGGTATGGACATTATGAGTATTTAGTAATGCTTTTTGGTGTGACTAATGCACCTGGTGTGTTTATGGAATATATGAACATGATCTTTCATGAGTATCTGGATAAGTTTGTAGTTGTGTTTATTGATGAAATTTTTTATCTTTTCTAAGAGTGAATATGATCATGATGAGAATTTGAGGATTGTGTTGTCTGTGTTGAAAGAGAAGCTTGTAGCGGTGAAATTGGTGAGACTAAAGCCATGGGAAAGACTTAGCTCATTTGTTTTAAACAGAGTCGCCACCACGCTTTATTGTTTTCAAAAGGAATGGGAAAAAGAGAATAAAACCCACAAAAGCTTTTAAAATCAAAATTAATAAACTTATTAGAGATTTGGGTAAGGGGGTTTGTTATACAAGGGGAAGATTTTAAGCATCCCTCATATCCATGGTACTCCATGGGAACCTCTTTGAAAATGTTATTATTTTTGTGTACATTTAATTGAAAAAAAGCATATGTGAATTTGTTTAAAAAAGAGTATTGGGATAGGAAAAGAATTTTTTGAAAGTGACCTCGACAAGACATCACATCTTAGGTCTACATACCCCTTTTAAAGAAAAGGGAAGTCAGAGCTTTTGTAGTTCCCTTTAAAAGGAAAATAAAAGGGGGCCAAAGTGGCCAAAATCTTTTTGGGTGTGAGCTTTAACAATACTCAACGGATTTTTTAAAATTTTAAGCTTTAACAATACTTAACAAGTTTTTAATAAAAGGGACCAAGTTTTAACAATACAAGGTCAATGGAGTAAGAGTAGTTTCACCGGGAATAATTCTCCTCTTAGTACCAAGGTTTTAAAACGACAGGGCGGTTGAGCTTTAACAATACAAAACCAAATAAAAAAGGACCAAGCTTTAGCAATACAAGGTCAATGGACTAAGAGTAGTTTCACCGGGAATAATTATTCTCTTAGTACCAAGGTTTTTGTGGACCTCCGTTTTTCGGGCCATACCTCTGAGCGGGAGAGATACGTGAACTGACTCTTTTTTATCGCTTAATGCTTTCGCATTTTTGAAAATTCACAGAGTCGCCACCGACCTTTTATTTTATCCAATTAAGGAAAGGTTTATAAAAGAAACAGAAAAAAGACCTTTAAGAAATTCTGGGTAAGGGGGTAGGTTATACAAAGGGAAGGTGTTAGCACCCTTTGTATCCATGGTTATCCATGGGCTCTTAAGTTTGCTTAGCTCACTTGTTTTTCGATCACTTTTCAATTGCTTTAGAATGCTCATATGTGGTTTCAAATACCTTTGTAAATTGAATTTGTAATGATCCTTGTGCGGATGTATACAAAATGTTTGTTTATCTTTCGAAAGATGTTTTGAAAAGAACGTTAACTTTGTAATGATCCGTGTTTGGATGTATACAAAATATTGTCTTTTTGGAAAGTTTTGTTTTGAAAAACAACAGTGTATGAGAATTTTGTTTGTTTTGATTTGAGCAAGCAAACTAGGAGGTCTACCCTGAATTGTAAGGTCTTTATCCTATTTCCTTTAAAAATCTATCCTTTCACCGGATACAAACAAAAGGTTCGATTTTGTACTCGAAACAGTAGAATTTTGACTTTGATTTTGAAAAGAATGAGAAGGGATTACCTTAAAAGGTGCAAGTGTGATTGTGATTGGATTCAGATATTTTATCTTTGAAGTTAGTGATCTAACGGTTCAATTTTATCTTTGACATACACGCAGTTTATATTTGCTGGAAATTAAAATGCGGAAATCTAAAGTGCGGAAAGTAAACCTACGCTATTACATCGATTGTGCAGGAAATGTAAACTAAGCCTATTTACATAATTTTGACAACCTATACATTTATCTAGGAATTTAAATTGCAATAAGATAAATAGAGAAATGCATGTTTTTGGTTTTTTTTTATGATTGATTTTAATTTAAAATTAATGCATAATTAATTAAATTAAAATGAGAAAAAAGATGAAAATAGATTTAAACCTACAAATTAAGTTTAAAATATGTACAAAATATTTGTCAATTAATTTTAAAACAAAACTAATTTTTTTGGAATTTTTGAAATTGATTTGAAATTGATTAAGCTAATTAATACATAATTATACAAATAATTATACAAATAATTAAAACTTAAAGAGAAAATTATTCAAAATATGTACAAAATTAGTCTATAATATATAAACAATATTTTATACAAAGAACAATTTTTTTTATGATTTTTTGATTGGTTAGAATAATTAAAAAGCAAATATATAAATATATACTAATTAATTATGCAAAATATTGAAATTATGAAGAAAAATAAAATATTTTTATTTCAGAAAATAAAATATTATTTTAGAAACTTAAAAATATTTTTTGTGTATTTTTTGGATTTTTGAAACTATTTTTAATTAATTTTGCAAAGAAATTAAAATAAAAATAGAAATATATAATTAATGATCCAGTGTGGTATTTAAATAAAGTCCATGGTATAGGGCTTCATTCTGATGCGTTGGATGAATTAATAAATGAGATCTGATGGCTCAGATTGTGAGGGTCCACCACTTGTGACACGCCTGCAAACACTGAAACCAAAGGTTAATTTAAAAAAACGCGCGCGTGCTGTCCAATGAGGTGAGGACACGCATCATCTTCAACCTCCAGACACCACTTTTAACAGCGCTTTCTGGCTAGAAGCGCTGTAATAGATTAAACTCATCCCTGCAAAATAGCGAATACGTGTAAACAAGCATAGAAATCAGGCGCGATAGGACCATTAAATTCGTCTTGTTCCACTGAACGTAACCATGCCCTTAATTTGGTTTAATTTTGGCTCTAATGAAGAACCCTAAATTTGAGCTTAGAAACCCTAAAATGGTGGTTTTGTGCAAACGGTCATTAAAACTTAATTAAAGCTCCAGAAACGACCAGAGCACCAATCTAAACACAAATATATATCTACATCTTGTTAAATGTGCGTGTATGATCAGATATGAGTTGGTTTTTGTTTGAGCAAATCGTGACCTGTGTAGCTCGATTCAATGAGGTTTAAGACTTGCAATCGATTGGAATAGTTCAGTGAAGCTCAGAGATGATGTTTGAATGTTTAGTTTGTATTGAAATTGGCTGAAACTTAAAATTCGAATTTCAAGTTTCTTTGAATATTACAAGTTGTTACAAGAGTGATATATGCTTATGAATGCTTCTGAATTCGTCCTCTTTTGATTGTGAAGTGTTATAGCCTTTATATAGACTATGTTGTGCTTAGAATTGAAGCTAAGAAGCATCTTGTTGCCTTTGTTGAATTCTTGATTTTTTTTATAATAAAACCTTTGAATTGTTGACCAAGTCTTGCTTCCCTTCAATGCTCTTGCCTTGTACCTCAATCCTCTGCAGAAAATTGAAGATTTTTGGATGACTCATGCTTAGATTGTAAGCTATCCATTATCCATTCATTTTTCCTTTTAATTTAATCTTAAAATAAGATAAAATTAAGCCAAAAATGGATAAAAATGGTATGGGCTTAGTCTTGGTCGTGGGAGGCCCATAATATTATGGAAATGATGTTTGAACCATGAAAACTTGGCCCCATTTGGAAAAAATACATTTTTGAGCAATGTTGGTTTCATGCATTTTCCCAAAATTTAGCCAACTTCAACAAGGTGTAAATCCCTCAATTTTTGTCATATGAAGGAGTTCTTGCACTTTTTGGAAACCTCAAAGAGTCCTCTAACCAATTTCTTGTGTCTCATGTCAAAATGATTTTTGATGCTCCTTGTGTGTCCTTTTGAAAAAAGTGTCTTTTTGTTGACTTTGAAAATGACCTGTAATGTCTTTGGTCATATTTTTCAAATGGTGAATGCAATGACCATGGGATCAATTGCATTTTAAAGATAATTGAATTTCCTTCAAAATGAGCTTTGGTTTGAATTTTTTGGATGAAGGATGAGAGAGTTATGACCAGTCAAAGTTGAGTTGACTTTTCAGGCAAAAACCCTAATTTTGAATCTTAGGGTTTTGTTGATTTTTGATCTTTCCTTGATGAATTATGATCATCCAATGATCAAATGATGAATCCTTTGATAAAATATGGATTTTGACAAAAAAATTCATTTTTGACTGTCTGTTGACTTTTTAGTCAAACGGGTCGTCTGTTGACTGTTTGAGCTGCTGACGGTGCGTCTGAGTGAATTGAAGTTTGAAAATTTGTATGATGGTACTTTGAGATATATGGATGTGCATGAAATCCATTTGAGGTCTCAAAAACTTGTTTCTCCTGTAAAAACAAGAAAACCCTAGTCAGGGACTGTTTGTGTAGGAGACAGTTAAGCGTACCTTGATTTTTGTGCAGTGTTGAGTCTCTGCTAATCGCGTGATATTCAGAAGACTTCTAGAACAAAAATCTTGGAATTTTGAATTGTAAAAGATTGATTTGATTGATGGTACAAAACACTGAGAATTGTACTGCCAGCAGTTTGACTGTCGACTGACTGTTACCAATACAGTCTGAGTTTCCTGATTCTGCGCCTGCAAAAAGATTTAACTCTGTACCAATTGTGTCAGTACTATTTATCTGTAAATAAATAAATAGCATGTGTGAAGTAATAAACAGTATTTGGCGTTTGCGTAAGAATAAATTCAACTGCAAGCCAAATTACTGTATAAGAAAAATTCTGAAAACTAAGTATTTCATATGTCAGGATATTTGTTGAAATAAAAATCCATGATTATATGAGACTCTTAATTTTCAGATTGGAGTTTTCTTGAAAAAAGATGCGGGCAAATTTTGGGGTATAACAGTTGCCCCTATTCAATCTTCTTAAACCTGAAGAGATTGTCTGAAATCTGAAGGTAGAAGATGATTGAATATTTAGATGCCCTGAAAATTTGCACTTACCTTGATCAGAAGAGATGTTGGAAGTTGCATTTGAATGTCGTCTGCGAAATGTTGTTGGCAGATTGAAACATTACCTGAGATGGGCTTTCAGATGCCACCTGGTAAATGGGTTAAGGGTTTGTTCATCAGAATGAATCCATTGATTATATCTTGATGAAGGATTTGAAAGTCTTTATGTTGACTGTTTCGGAACCGTCCAAGGTTACGGCTTTAAGTCTAGGAGGATGATTGCTACGGAACTTGTCCAAAGTTTTTTCTGCTTTAGATTTTGAAAGTTGATCATTGTGGAACCGTCTGAGGTATCAGCTTTAGATCTTTGATGTTAGATCATTCTTGAACCGTCTGAGGTATCGACTTTAGATCTTCAATGTTAGATCGTTCTGGAACCGTCTGAGGTATCAACTTTAGATCTGCGATGTTAGATCGTTCTGGAACCGTCTGAGGTATCAACTTTAGATCTGCGATGTTAGATCGTTCTAGAACCGTCTGAGGTATCAACTTTTAGATCTGTGATGCTAGATCGTTCTGGAACCGTCTGAGGTATCAACTTTAGATCTGCAATGTTAGATAGTTCTGGAACCGTCTGAGGTATCAACTTTAGATCTGCGATGTTAGATCGTTCTGGAACCGTCTGAGGTATCGACTTTAGATCTGCGATGTTAGATCGTTCTGGAACCGTCTGAGGTATCGACTTAGATCTGTGATGCTTGTTTTTGAGTTGATAAGTGATCAGAATGAATCTTCGGCTTGATTATATCTGAGAGAATCGTTCATGGAACTCAGGTGAATACTGCATGTGATTGAGAATATCTTTGTTGAAGATATCTGTCTACCTGAAAAAATCAAGTTAGCGATATGCAATGTTTATGATGCATGTAATGTGAGCTAAAGGAGAAATAGGCATGTTATGTTGTGTATGAATATGCGTATGAATATGCGCATGATGCATGATGTATGATGTATGATGTATGAATATGAATATGAATGTGTGATGTATGAATATGAATATGTGATGTATGAATATGATGTCAAGCTTCTATTTGGGAAAATAAATTTCCGTCAGTTATCTGGATATGACTATATTGTGATTGTTGATGATCTTTTGTCTTGTTTGAGTACCCTCGGCTGGGGAAATTCTTTGAGAACCATGGTACTCTGTTGAAGGATCTTTGACTATCACTTGGGAATGAAAGGTAGCTGGAAGTTCTGATGCCCTTTCAAATGGGAATGAGGAAGATGCATAATCCTCCGATGCACTATCTGACCAAGTCCGGGTGCGGGGGATCACACCTTCTAAAGATAGTAATCTGGAACAACCCTGCTGGGGGATAAGACTTCTTTTGAAGAGAAAATCTTTTTGAGGAATTTGCTGAGAAATGCGTTTCTCTTGGGAATTTTCTTCTGATGGAATGATGTCCAGATAATTGGGACATTTCCTGAATGCTATTCCTGTTTTTCCTGGTAAACATCAATCATATTCAAATGCACATGTTCATTCAGAATTATCATTGGGACGTTTACGTATTTAAAACAGAAAAAGTGAAAATAGTGATTTTTGAGCCTAAGCTGCATTGATTTTTGAAAAAGAGCCATGATAGGCTGATTAGCACAGAGAGACAACAATCCTAGAAGTAGGAAACTGTCATAAAGTTTTGGAAAATATTTATAAAGATAAATAGCTATGTGAAAACAATCCAGTCAAGTTTCAATTCTGCTATTCCCAATCTGTCTTCGAGCATCTCATCCCTCACTTGTTGGAAGAAAGTGATTGGACTGATCGGTGTCTTTGAGGTGTTGAATCTTGATGGTGAGTAGGCAGCTGAACGGAACATAGTTGTATGCTTCATTCCCTAACTTTTGCCTAGGCTGCCCTTTCAGGTTTTCAGCCTACCGGGATAGTATTTGTTTAGTCTCTAATTTTTGCCTGGACCGCCCTTTCGGGTTTTCAATCCACCGAGACGCTCATTTTTTGCCTAAGTTGCCCTTTCAGGTTTTCAACTTAGCGAGCTGTTTTTTTCTTTTTAAGCGAAGTATTTTTTGACTATGTCAGCATTCACAGGGTGTGGGAAATCCTCGCCATCCATGGTGGTAAGCAACATGGCGCCGCCGGAGAATATTTTCTTGATTATGAATGGTCCCTCGTAGGTGGGAGTCCATTTGCCTCTGGGATCACCTTGTGGTAAGATGATGCGTTTGACAACCAAGCCACCAGTTTGGTATGCTTGACTTTTGACTTTTTTGTTGAAGGCTTTGATCATACGCTTTTGGTATAGCTGACCATGACAAATAGCTGCGAGCCTCTTTTCATCAATCAAGTTTATCTGGTCCAACCGTGTTTGAATCCAATCGTCTTCGTCTAGATTGGCTTCTTTCATAATCCTTAGGGAAGGAATCTGAATTTCAATTGGAAGAACTGCCTCCATACCATAGACTAAGGAGAATGGAGTTGCCCCTGTTGAAGTACGCGCAGATGTGCGATAACCATGAAGAGCAAAAGGTAACATCTCATGCCAGTCTTTGTAGGTTACTGTCATTTTTTGTATGATTTTCTTGATGTTCTTGTTGGCAGCTTCCACCGCGCCGTTCATCTTTGGTCGATATGGAGAAGAATTATGATGTTTGATCTTGAACTGTGTGCAAAGTTCAGTAATCATTCTGTTGTTTAGATTTGTGCCATTGTCCGTGATAATCCGTTCAGGGATGCCGTACCGACAAATGAGATTGTATTTGATGAACCGGGCCACCACATTCTTGGTAACAGAAGCAAATGAAGCTGCTTCTACCCACTTTGTGAAGTAGTCAATAGAGACCAGGATAAAGCGATGTCCGTTGGAGGCAGTAGGTTTGATTTCTCCAATCATATCAATACCCCACATTGCAAAAGGCCAAGGAGCCGTCAGGACGCTTAATGGAACTGGAGGTACATGTACTTTGTCAGCCTATATCTGGCATTTGTGACATGTTCGGGAGTGATGATGGCAGTCTGTTTCCATGGTAGACCAGTAATAACCTGCTCTAAGGATCTTTTTAGCCATTGTATGTCCACTGGAATGAGTACCGAAGGCACCATTGTGTATTTCTTTCATGATCTGTTCTGCTTCCTTCTTGTTTACACAGCGAAGTAAAGTCGAGT